>NC_059139.1:48715810-49015810 GCF_020740605.2 Lemur catta | reverse complement strand
AAAATCAAGAGCTTACCTTACTGACACCAACTTCAGGGATTCGGAGAGTATGCTCCATATCTTTTTCTCTGCAAAGAAAAGCGTCTTTAATAATTTTTGAGGTATATTATATACTTGATCTTAGTCAAAAGGCCAAGAAACGATGAAGCGTATTATATAAATGCCACACAGAGTGACAAGGAAAGAATTTTTAAAAACAGATAATGTTAAAATGCAAGTCTATAAAAGTAAGTCTCCTGGTTATAGATTACCCAGTTTCCTTACTGCTATTCTAGATTTCCTGTGCTTTCACACAATAATTATTTGTTTACATGTCTTTTTTTTTCTTCATACTGTGCTTTCTTTGGGTAGAAATCTTGCCTTAGACCTCTTTGTATCCAGATCACACAGAACAATGCTTGATATACAATACATACTCAATAGAGCCTCTGTGAAATAATTGAAAGAATGATAGAATAATATTAACCATTTTTACCTTCCAATTGTAGCAGGGTTTACAGCAGTAATGATAAAAAGTGATCCTGTCTGCAACACTGGTGATCTAATAACAATTACTCTAATACATGGGGGCCAAATTTTTTCTTCATCTGTCAAGGAAAAAAGTGGGTAAACATTAATTTAAATGCTATGAAAAAAAATTTCATAGGGATACCTAGAAGATACCCATAAAATAAAATATACTGGTTGAAAATCTTAATCCTGACTAAAACAAGCTTCTTAAATTCTGCCATGTATCATATATATAGCAATGAGTAAGGCTTACCATTGTTATTAAAGTGACCAACATAAAGGTATGCAGCATATTTAGCATCTATCACAGTTATAAAACAATCAACTCTCTCCTTTTTAAGGTCTTAGAATTTGAAAATATCCCAAACAAATTTTCAAATTATTTTAAGTTACAAAAATTGGGTCCACTTTTTTTAAAAAAAGCGAAATTCCACTGAGAACAAAAGAACAAAATAAGTTAATAGACTACACAGTTGTCCCTTGGTGTTTGTGGGGAATTGATTCCAGGACCCATCCACAGATACCAAAATCCACAGATGCTCAAGTGCCTTATATAAAATGGTGTATATTTGCGTGGAACCTATGCACATCCTCCCATATACTTTAAATCATCTCTAGATTACTTACAATACCTAATACAATGTAAATGCTACGTAAATAGTTGTATTATTAAAAGAATAACAAGAAAAAAAGTCTGTACATGTTCAGTACAGACACAATTATCCATTTTTTTTCCTGAATATTTCCCATTTGAGGTTGGTTGAATCCATGGATGTGGAACCCACAGATACAGAAGGCCAACTGTAATATAAAATCCCGTGTTTTAAAAATGTATCTTTATATCTTCAAATAAAAAAATATTAGATTTACCATAATACCTATGTAACTGAATTTATGAACTACACTTTTTAAAGGCAACTTGCCTTTTCCCACTTAGTTACTAAAACAGACTACAAATATCTAGCCCACTAAAACAGACTTAATGTATACTTTAGGATTAGAATGTAGGTAGCTTGGTTTTATGTTCTACTGATTCAGGGGCAGGGAACCTTTGGCCTTCAGGCCATATATGGCCTTCTGGATCCTTGAGTGCAGCCTTCTGACTGAATCCAAATTTTACAGAACAAATCCTTTTACTAAAGGAATTTTTCTGTGAAGTCTGGATTCGGTCAATGGGCTGCACTTGGAGATCTGGAGGGACACATGTGGCCTTGAAGCCACAATGAAACTTTCTGAAGGTCCCAGTATTAATATTAGTCATTTATTCACATTCTACTCTCTAAAAATACCCAAGTGGTAGCCCACATAATTTTCAATAATGTCATTAAAATAATCTGTTTACTCTTTGATAGATATACTTACTGTGTGAGTCACTAACAATTTCAATTGTTTTGCTCTTTTATAATTACCAGACTTAAGTTAAAACAATGATTATTTACTCACCTTCATCCTCAGTATCTTCTGCAGTTACATGGTCTTCACTGGTAATGTCTTCGTCATAACTATCTTCAGTCTGAGAGTCTGTAATTTCACCTTCCTCTGGCTCACTATCAGTCTCTGTGATTTCCTCATCTTTAAGTGAAGTTGAATTAGAGATGCTTTCATTATGAGGAGATTCTGCAGTGTTTCCACTAATTGGAATAGTGAATTCTGGGGGACTATTTTTGTAATGATTGTCTACTTTGGCCTTCTTTTTCACCTTTGCAAAATTTTCTCCTTCATTGCAGCTTATATGTTCTACACTGGAGACTTTTTGATCTTCTGAATTCACATCCTGGAGAAGGGTGAGTAATATAGGTGGGAACATGGTAGAATCATCTTTTTTTTTTTTTTGAGACAGAGTCTCACTCTGTTGCCCGGGCTAGAATGGGTGCTGTGGCGTCAGCCTAGCTCACAGCAACCTCAAACTCCTGGGCTCAAGCGATCCTTCTGCCTCAGCCTCCCAAGTAGCTGGGACTACAGGCATGTGCCACCATGCCCGGCTAATTTTTTTTCTATATGTATTTTTAGCTGTCCATATAATTTCTTTCTACTTTTAGTAGAGACAGGGTCTCGCTCTTGCTCAGGCTGGTCTCGAACTCCTGAGCTCCAACGATCCGCCTGCCTCCGCCTCCCAGAGCGCTAAGATTACAGGCGTGACCCACCACGCCCAGCCCCTAGAATCATCTTAAACACAGTATAACATCACATCAAGTTTCACTGAGTTAGTAAAGATAAATGTACAGTAAAATAATAATAGTTATAATCTGTATCCCCTCTTCCTCTCATGTTCCTTTTATTGGTTAATGATATTATCATCCTTTTATCATCCAAATTAAAAATATTATAGTTATCTTTGACACCCCCTTAACCACCATATGAAATTAATTATTACTAAGTGCTAGAGAATTCATCTATCATGTATCCCAAATCTGTCCCCCTATCTTTTCTTAAATGTTCTAACATTCCCAGTCCAGGCCCTCATCAAATATGCCTAAAACATGTGATAACCTAGACCAATGTTTTCTGATAAAAATATAATGTAAGCCATATTTGTGCTTTTAAATTTTCTAGTAGCCACATTTAAAAAAATTATTAATAAGTGGATTATATCCATTTTTGTACTAAGTCTTAAAAACCCAGAGTGTATTTACACTTATAGCACATCTCAATTTGGACTAGCTACACTTCAAATGCTCATTAGCCACACATGTAGCCAGTGGCTAGCTTACTGGATAATGCAGGCCTAGAGTACACATCTACTATAAGTTTTCCTTCTAAACTTTTAACCAATTATCAAGTCAAAACATAAAATACAGAATTGATTTCACTTACAATATGAATTTAAAGACTGAAATGTACCCAATGTAGCAAAATTATGCTTTTGCTAAAATGTAGTACTTTACTGACTTCATAATATACAAAAGTATGAAGCACAAATTAGTTATATCTCTTTTATCCCCAAATTTCAACATACAGAGCATAACTGTTATAAATTTGTTGTACATATATAGCCAGCATGCCTTGTAGTAAATCAAGAAATCTATTTTTAAACACAAATAAAAATTATATATTTTTATCATGTACAATATGAGGTTTTGAAATGTGTACATTGTGGAATGGCTAAATTAAGCTAATTAACATGTACAGTCCCTCACATACCATTTTTTGTGGTGAGAGCACTTAAAATTTACTCTCAGCAATTTTCAAGAATACAATACATTGTTATTAACTATAGTCACCATGCTGTATAATAGACAAATCTATTATTTTAGCCTTACAAGAAGCAAAGAGTTATTTTCCTCTTTTTCCTTTGGTTTGTAATATACTCTCAGTTTTCTTTCTACAACAGAGCAACATGATGAAGTGAATTCATATGTTCTTCTGTTATTTTATAAAATATGAGAGCATCTCATACACATATTTTTAATAGCAACATAAATTCAGTTTGGAGACTGGCTAAACATTCACAGTGTGATAAACTATATACACTTGAAGCAATACAAACTCACCAAGGACAAGAACAAGGGCAAGGAGCTGGAAAACTATGAGGAGCTTTATAAGCCTCATAAATTATAGCAAAAAATTTCCCTACCTATATATACTTTTGAAAAAAGCAGTTTCCAATCTTGTATATTTTATTATTACTACTAATTGCTTATTGACAACATATGCAGGAGGAACATAAGTGAAACTGCCAGAGGTGTTACTTTTTATAAGCTATTTGCCAATACACCATGTTAGGTATTAAGAGATAAGAAAGGGTGTTTACACACGGGCATTGAGGCATATATGTATATTTCAAGTTATTTACTGACATCTCCTCACACTACTGTCTTCCTTCCACATGCCCTTTACTTCCAAAAAGCATGGCTCAAGAGTATCTTTAAAAATAAAGAAAATGATGAGTATACTCTAACCGGTCTCTCATACTTTCACAGTTACCTTTGAGAATCCTCAGGGAATTCTCAAAATTCGATCAGGATTTTTCTTACATTCCTGTCCTGGAGTTCATGTATTTTCAAAGAAGGATGGTAAAGATAAGCAGTTATGGGAGATAGGCTGGACCAAAGTATCATGGAATGCTTTGTCAGGAAAGGCCATCTGTGGGTCTCTAAACATTCTTCTCACTGCCAGGGAGAGGTGCTTTCACAACCTAGCTTTTCAAACAGTTCAACCACTGGAAATAGTCATGAGCCATTAAAATAGAGGTCTTGAAAGCAAACAGAAAAATAATTTTTTGTAGTTTAGTCACATACTCCTCTATTCCTAGGTACTGTCAGTGAAAAACAGAGTAATACTTGAAACAAATCAAATAGAGAATAGAAAATAAATCCAACAGAATCCTAATTCTACATGTGAACTTTAGAATTTAGTATTATTTTAAGAATTTTTCTCTGCTTAAGAAGAGAAAAACAGGAGATAAAATTTCAAGAGTTAAGTATCATATAGTTGCCACAATTCACAAAATTTCAATACAACAAATAAGCCTACTTTCCTGACTATAAACCACCAACCTTATCTGTTTAGGGAGTAGCAAGAACATTGGTAACATGTTTTTTTTTTTTTGAGACAGAGTCTCGCTCTGTTGCCCGGGCTAGAGTGCCGTGGCGTCAGCTTAGCTCACAGCAAACTCAAACTCCTGGGCTCAAGCGATCCTCCTGCCTCAGCCTCCCGAGTAGCTGGGACTACAGGCATGTGCCACCATGCCTGGCTAATTTTTTTTTTGTATATTTTTAATTGGCCAGATAATTTCATTCTATTTTTAGTAGCGACGGGGTCTCGCTCTTGCTCAGGCTGGTCTCGAACTCCTGACCTCGAGTGATCCACCCGCCTCGGCCTTCCAGAGTGCTAGGATTACAGGCGTGAGCCACCGCGCCCGGCCAACATTTTTTATATTTTCCTTCTTTCAGTTTAACATTATATCAGAATGCATATCATAAACATTTTTAAAATTCCCTTTATAAAGTACGATTTGAATGCTTAAGTAATATTTTTTCAATTACATGTACCACCATTTTCTTAACCAGTATCTTGCAGGCCATTTAAACTTTTAATCCTAATAAATATGTACCTCACTCCGTATTTGCCAGCAATAGGTTTTTTAAAAATGTTTGCTAATTTAGTAGGCAAGAAATTGCTCAACATGACTAAGAAAGTTGAACCTGTCTACCTACAAATTGTATTTTTTATTGTGAGTTGTGCACTGACATCAACTTAACAATTGAGGGTCTGAATGTTGTTCTTCCAAGTTAAATATAAGATATTCTATCTGCCCTAAATCTATCTTCTTCAAATTTTAAGAAATGCCTTCTATTTCCAGTGACCGAGAATTTGTGAAAAAGTCCATGTTTGCTCCATCCGAAATCTCCTTGGGGTTGGATACTGACATCTTATCTCAATGGATATGTTTAAAATATAGAGTTATTGAATGATTTTCAGTTTCCTTAAAAATTTTAGTTAATGTTATCATGATTATGCAAAAATTATGAAGACATTACCTTTTCTTCATTTATTGTACAAGAATCTGGATCCTTTCTTTTCTTCTTCAATTTTTTATCTTTACTTTGTTTTGTGCCAGAAGTCTGATAAGGTTGCAAATCTACTCGAGAATGAAACTGATATCGACCACTTTCCACATCACAGTAGTAGTAAATTCCAGTGGAAGGATCATAATATAGTTGATTTTCCTTTCAAAGTTAAGAAAACAATTAAGTTCTACTCATGTAAGATGAAATAAAAGAGATACGTCAAATGCGTTCAAATACAGTTAATGTTTCTTTTAATAACAATAGTATTTTCAGAACATAATAAAGATAATATAATAAAAAATGCTTGTAATTTTCCATACTTTACCATTATCTGCTCTAATTTTCCTAGTGTTAAAAATGAATAAATCTAAATATTAAATGGAATCATTAGAAATTGCCAATACTTGACCATCTTTTACACACAATGGCAATTCATAGGGTTCAGCTGAACGTGTCATCAAAGAATGATGACAAAAAAATCTCTTTGAAGGCGTGAAAACTAAGACATGCATAAGGAAAAGCTGACCATATGAAAGCAATTCAAGACTCATTATTCTTATGATTGTGTAATAATGGTTTGGTAGTATAAGCTCCCAAACCCTCATCTCAATGTCACAAAACAAAGATTGGCCTTTTAGAGTTCATTACATAAAAATCACTGAAGAAAAATCTGAAAATAAAGTTAGGCTCATAAATACCACAATGTAACATTCTATAGAAAGAAATCGATACACGATTCCCTCTTCATTAATTGATTAATTATACAGTAAAGTAATCTTATGAGTAAAACAGCCATGCAAAAATGAATTTTGGCAAATTATGGATTAAAAACTAGAGAGAGAAAATTATGTAATCACCTGCATTTATATAGATACTGGCCAGTACTCCATAACCAAGATTTAACTGAACAGTCTATATTTTATTTACATCATAAATCCATGCAGACCAGACCTGGAAACATCTTATGATGTACTGAGATTGAGCAACTAAAACTTCCTGAAAAAGAATAATTTATTTTTCTAATTGTTGGTACTATTGCAATTTATCATCTTTATCCCATGCATTTTGCAAATCTCTTAGAAAAATATTTAGAATTCTCATGATCTTTCCCTTAACTAAGAAACTGAATGGAAGATTTACAATCTTTATTTCTAACTCAAACCTTTCTAATCTGCTATGTCTGTCAACACAAAACATACACTTTCAAAATACAAGAAAAAAGTAATTAAAATAAAATGAAAACTAGCACAATAAAAATAGAACACAATGAAGTCCCTAATTTACTCAGATATATAACCTGTCAAATATAACTATTTACAGAGCTGATGTCAGAAGAAAGGATACAGAAAAGAAGGTCGAAGAATGACAAAAGCTAATGTCTACTTGGAAACACTGTTTTCCCAGAAACCCAGTAGGTAATAGCTACTACCTTTGGATAAGAATTTAAATATTAATTTTCTGGGTATCAGCATTGTCAATTAGCATACTCCTGTGAAAGAAAACCCTCTCTTCACAAAGGACTTAAAAAATTACAATGTCTACTGTGTGCAGATTGACAAGCTAATGAAATCTCTTATTTAGTACTATCATTAAGTTCCTTACACTAGTTAACAACAGCTTCAGTAACTGGAAGGTTGAACACCTACTCCACTTTTGAGCACCACATTCTGTAATTCCCTAGGGGACTTCAACGATCTAGATTATATTCTTAGATCCTTAACATTGAGGTATGAGGGTGAGTTTCATCATTTTCATCAAATCTTGAATGAAATCCAAATAAGAATTAGACTTCAATATCCGTATAGATCAAGAACTTTATTTTCTGGTTATGTCCTAGTCAGTTGTCCATTGTATTTGTGACCACCTTAATTCTCCAGTTCTCACTGTTAACAGACTGATTTTTTAAAAGTGAAATGCTTAAAAGACACAGAACATAAAACATTGACTAATAATAAACACAAGAATTCAAGAAAAAGTCTCCCGGTGTGGCATAAAATGGACTCATAAAAGTATTTGAGACAATTTTTAAAAATCTCACCGCAAGCCTATAATTAACAATCTCACTTCCCTAGAAATTCTATGAAAAAAATATTAGTTTAGGTCCTTAAACGTTTTATAAGAATGTAGTTAATTATCTACTTTTATTAATAAAAGCTCTAACATTTTTGTATGTTACTTCATACATAAAAGGTTATTAGGCCACTCTAAAACATTAATCTATAATAATCACAATTAAAAACCTAGATGTGTAGCATCATAAGCTATTTTATAATTCTTTTGTCAAATAGCTTTCTGCTTTTCTTATTTCAGCTTGGGGTTTAATATTTGGTGTCAGGCACTAAGCATATAACCATACAGTATTAAAAGGTCTGAGATACTTACAGAATCGTAATAGAAACCAGTGCTGTGGTCAAAATACAGTCCAGTATTTTCATCATAACTAAATCCAGTCTGTGATACAGCAGCTTCTGCTGCAGCTCTCAAACTTTCAGCTAATGAGGAACCTTCTAGAGATGTATCTTCTGTTGCCAATCCAGACACTGGCTCCTACAGAAGACAGTCATATCAAATAAGACAAAAACTTCTGTATATCAATTTAAAAGTTAGTAGAATTTGAAACAATAAATACTTAGAACTACATTTAAACAATGACTTCAATTTCTATAATGGAAAAGGGTTACAATCAATTACAATTTTAACTACTTTTAAAAAATATTTACTAGTGTGTCAGTTAATTCAACTTTGACCCAGCTTTGAAAACACTAGAATGGCAACTATTTAAAAATAAATGTATGATACCATAGAAAAGCAATTCACAAAATACAGACCTTGAAATATTCTATATGACAATTATCTAGATTCTTCAATAATTACCTGTTCAATGGGGAAAAAAATTCAGAAAGAGAGATAGAGGTGAAAGTTACAGATTAAATGACATATATCATACACGGTGGGGATCTTGACTTAAACAAACCGTAAAAACAAATTTATAAAACAGTTAGGGAAACTTGAAAAGTGACAAGATATTAGACATAAAGGAAGCATTAAAATTTTTAGGTGTGAACATGATACTGTGGTAGTTGTCCAAAGTTCTCTCTCTGGTTGAGTGAAAATATACTGACAGATTTTGTTTTAGTTTATGTATATTATAAGATTTTAGAACATAATGTCACAGGAACACAATTACACATAAAAATAAGTTGCTAATTTTTGTTCTTCAAGAACTATAATATTCTTTGCATAATTATACATAAGAATGTTTACAATCCTTGTGTATGTTGTGATGGACCAAAGAAGTCTACTTTTCTACGTCACAACAAAGAAGGACAAGTTCTTGAGCATCAACAGTTTCATATTTAGCATTTTATTACCTGGGAATTTGAGGCAAAATGGTCTTGTCTATATTGAACATTTTCTGTTCCATCAGTACCAGTGTAGGAATCATTTTCTATTTGGAACTGGTCATTAGAATTAAAAGTAGCAGCTTCAGTATCTTCAGCTTGCCGATCTGAAAGTTCAGTCACTTTATTTGGAAGACTAACATCATTATAGTATGCCTGATAATAATAATCTGTGGCAAAAACAAATTAAGTGATGTCATATCAGAACAGTATAGATAAAAAGGACTTAATTTCAAAACACTGGCACTAAACACAAACAGCACATATTGCAAAATAAATCACAATTTCTACAATTGTACACATTTTAAAAGATTAAAACTCATGGTGCAGATACTTCTGCAGAAGTATATATCTTTGATCTTAATGTCTCCTTTAATACTCCAGCTGTCAAGCTAAAAAACAAAAGGTAAGATTTCGATTTTCCACAGCAAGATTAAAAATAAAATAGGTAGACAGGTTGTGTTCTGTCAAAAAAAACTTAGCAACTCTTAATAATTTCTAACCACATACCTTAATATTGCTTATCAATTGACAATGAAATAAAGGCAAAGTACCAGGGGTTGATTTTTCTGTCCAATTTCTCTCCTGATGCTGACATTTTTTTTTTTTTTTTTTTTTAGAGACAGGTTCTTGCTTTGTCACCCAGGCTGGAATTCAGCGGTACAATCATATCTCACTGCAGCCTCAAATTCCTAGGGGCTCAAGGGATTCTCCTGCTTCAGCCTCCCAAGTAACTAGGACTACAGGCACACACAACCAGGCCCAGCTGATTTTTTTTAACTTTCCATAGAGACAGAGTCTCTCTGCATTGCCCAGACTGGTCTCTAACTCCTAGGCTCAAGTGATCTTCCTGCCTTGGCCTCCCAAAGTGCTGGGATTACAGGCACGAGCCATTATACCCAGCCCTGATGTTGACTTTTAAAAAAATACATCATACAGATGTGTGAGGTTAGTACTATTGCTATGTTTAGCAATTTAGCTAAATTATGTCCTGAATAAATCAAGGCAAAACTTCATGGGAAAGATTACTTCTTCTTGTGACCCATATATATTAATACTAAAACTTGCTATCTATCTATTATTTTGCCTTACAACATAATGACACTGCTGAGGCCATGGTAAACTGGCATTGTACACAACGCTAAGGGGAATGCATCAAGAAAATACATGCCCCTGGTCACAAGGAAGCCCAGATATGAAAATAAATGGTTTACTGCACAGCAAAAATTACTCAGTGAGTATGCCACAGTGAAACACATTAGTAACATTATAGAAATTACAGCACTGACAATACATTTCTACTTTTTCCACCAGAAGAGCAAACTGATTATCTGAAAACACCAAATCATACAGAGAAGTCAACGTTCTAATGGTTCTCATATTTATCTAGATCTTAGCCTATTTTAAATTTAAAGAAAACTCTATGTTAACATGATAAGAATAGTATTAGGATATCCTCACAATAAGAGTTGAATACCTGAGGTGGACCAAGGAGTGTGGTTCTCTGTTTGTACTTCTACATCAGACTTTTTATTATCTTCATTTCTCCCACAATGGAGTATTTTACTGAGTTCTTCCACCTGAAAGAAAATAGGAAAAAAAAAATGAAAACAAGGAAAAAGAAATCATGTAACAATCTAATAATATATACCCCATTCTCCTGCTATTACAAGTAATTGTTTTTCTTGGTAAAAGTTTTAGAGAAATGCCAAGAGCAACTCGTTTCCTAGCTTTCTTTTTAAGTTTTTCGTATCACTGAAGAAATATTTAGAAGCTTGTTTTTTAGTTTGTTTTATGCATGTAGCAGGCATTGTCTCACACTGAAGTCCTGGCTGACTAAAGTTTATTGACTGAGACAGCCTCTCATGTGCTTACGGGCATTTCCACACTGTTGCTCTGGCTTAGACAGCATCCTTCCAAGGACATTTCGGTGCGTGAGGCACATGGAGGACAGATGCCCCTCTCTGGTAGTCACCTTCTCTCTTCCCTTCTACTGCAGTTAGTCATAAGACTACTATTTAAAGAAAAATGTGCATTGAAGATTTTAAGTGGCATTAACATATTTAAGTGAATAGTTAATTCCAGGTGGATGGCACTGAGTGGTATTATATAATTCAGTAGGAATGGGAATTTGTGGTTTTTAAATTTTCTAATTTTTCAGGGAGAACTGCTGACCTTTTAGCATAAAAACATTTTTTTTTTTCAGAAATAAAGGATCCTGTTTCACAAAGTCCCTTTACTCAATCTGATTTATCAAATTAACAGTAATAACCAAAACAGCTCTTCAAAGATTAACAAACAATGCTTTCTTTAGGATCTCTAACACAACCAGTACTTTACCAATTTAGAATTATAAAAGGGTTTTTAGAAGGCTGTCATAGTTTGCTTCCCTCCCGCCATAATTTTACCACATTTATATCCTTCTAGGACAGTTTTTATATATTATACATGTTCAAGAAAGAACTGTTCAGAAAATAAAAACTTTCTATAATGTCATAATGTCAAGAATTTTGTATGGGCACACAAAGTCATTGCAACTCAGCAGTTATTTTCATAGGTCATTTAGTAACAAAGCAAAATAGTCTGATGACGTTTTAGTATTCAGCCCATATATGTGGTTTCAGGAAATGTACCAATAAATTCTGAAAGACTAGACAACAGTTGAAATTAATAACTACGTGGAAATAACTTGGCAAAAGAGAGTGCAACTGCCCAAAAGATCAAGCAGCAAAAAAATATTAACCTCTTTGTGTTTTCTTTTAATGTGACAGTTTAAGTATCTGTCGTTACTGTGTATCATGAAACAAGCTGCTTAATGTCTCCACAAAAATGGTTATATATTCCTTGCTTCTACAAGAAAACTGAAGATGATAAATGCCCAAACAGCAACCTTACACATGTAAGCATTCAACAGCGTAAAACTGTTAAACAGTATGCTCATGTCTATCTAACCTTCACAACTGTGTGCTAGCATCATCCTCATTTTATGGGCAAATGAGGCTCAGGAGTAGTTTACACATAGGGTGAGTGGTAGAGATGGGATTCTGATTCAAGTTCCGAATGTGATCTATAATAAAATATTATAAATGCGCCTATTGCCAATGGGACGTTGGCACAAGTGAGAATGAAGTAACGTAAGCTGAAGTACTTAAATTCAATTCACGCCACCTGCGGGGCACTTATTTAAATCAATAACCTGAACTCTTGGGTTTGCTCCAAATGTACTTGGAATTATAAATGCGCTGAGCTGTTATTTATTTATTTCAGGTACTTTATAAAGTAGTTTTGAGCCCTGCTGGGGACCCTTCCGACGCTATCAGAGGCTTCAAAGGCCTCGCCTCCGGCAGAATGCGGCGCGGGGCTGAAGGCGGACCGCGCACCTGCGTGCGGAGCTCCTGGTTGTTGCTTTCGGCGCTCTGGTACAGCCGTTCTGTGTGATGCAGCAGCTTCTCGATCTCCCGCACCTGCCGCTTGCAGCTCCGCAGTTCGCGTTCCAACTTCTCCACCTTCCGCCTCAGTTGGGCTAGCTCAGGCTCGGGGGAGGTGGGCGGCGACAGCGACAACGAAGGCGACGGCGGTGGAGACGGCGCCTCGGAGGCCATGAGGCCAGGCGCGAGGCGGCCCACGGGCGCGGAGGGCTGCGCTCAGGCCGAGACGGGCGCGGGCGGACCGAGAGGCCACGGCAGCGTGCGGGCAGCGAAAGGCGGCCTCACAGCCGGCCGGCCGCGGTGGCCCCTGGTCATGACGCCCTGAAACTCGTCGCCTGTAGCCGACCGGGGCTTCGGGCAACGACCGAGAGGACGGAAGGCGGCCCCGCCGGATCTGCGCGACCTTGAAATCGGAAAACTTTACTGGTAACTACCTTCCCCAGCGACCGAGACAGCGGGAGGAGCGCTGGAGAAGTAGGCGGGCCAGAAAAGCACGGGCCACAAACGCTCGGGCAGTTCCCGGGCTGAGCCGGAAACAATGGCTCCAGCGGTGGGCGGGGCCGAGCCGGAACAGGAAGCGACGGGAAGCGGGATGTGCCTGACAGTGCACATGCGCACGTCCTGCCCGCGGGTAGGCTAGGCGGTCGCACGTGAGAGCGTGGGGAGGTGTGGAGGTGGTTACCGACTCCCCGGAGTGATGCGGCGCTTGCAGCCTCTGTTCTCAGGCATCTGCACTTGCCGCTCTCTTTGAAAAAGCTTTTTGTACAGGTGCATTTCCTAGCTCCTTGTTTTACAGCTGAGAACACTGAGTTTCCCACAGATGATATGCCAGGGATTAACACAGATAATGATAAACCAGGATTGGAACGTACTGTTCTGATGCTCTGCTTTTTAGTCGTTCTGCAGATTCCTCAGTTTAGAACCCCCCGCCCCTCCCCCCGGCCAAGAAAAAGAGAGGAAATGCATTAGGTCTGAGTTGCAAAAAAAAAAAATCCCTCGTAGGGAAATAAGAGACTAAGAGACGATATTCTGTAGAACAGAATAGAAGAATGCTCTAGTTTGGTGGATTTATTTGGTCTTTCATTTGCGTGACCCTGGCATTGGTTCACCAGCCTTTAAATTGACGAGGACTTCTTTGGAACACAATTCCTTCCTTCCCCAAGGTCAATTAGAATTAGACCCTGAGCTCAGAGTGCTGGTCCTGAGATTTGCCGGGGGTCAGCAACTGTCATGCTGGGGCCAGCACGGCGCCTGCCACAGAGCAGGTATCCATAAATGTTTACTGAACGTAGCTAAACATGAGAATCAGCGACCACTTCCATTAACTATGTTTATTTCCTGTATTCTTGATGCTCTGGCATCTGCGGCCTCCGTGATTAGGGAGGGACTGCCCTTTCAAGGGTTAGCTAATAATTCCTAGAGATAGCAAACAACTCACCCCAAGCGTGCCATATGCAAACTAACCGGTCCAGAGCCCACCAACCTTCTAGCTCCTTTAGCAGGCTGTTACACTCCAACCGTATCCTAATCATTGCAGAGCTAGGTACCAAACTACTAGGGACAAGCCCTACACCTCAGAACCCACTGAAATTATTCAAACTAGTCAGTCCTAAGCCTGCTTCTCTTACCTTTTCCATTTCTTCCCACCGAAAACCACAATAAAGGCTCTTGCCACGTTTCCTCACACTCCTTCTGCCTCCTTATGGACCTTGGTATTTCCCCACATGGCCCTGTAGGCTTGGTGTGCCCTTGGGCTCTGTGAGTAATAAACTTATCTTTTCAATGGTAAATCATCTCCTAATTTGTTGGCCTCACTATACCTGAATGATAATAAAACTTATATTTTAAAACACTGTTCTGTGTGTCTTTTTGTCCTGTGCACTGCCTACTAGCTCTATCACAAACAGCTTTCCAGCCAGGACCTGCTCTCTCTAGGTCCTGCACACATTCTTCCTTAGGCCTTAAGAGCCTTTCTACAAAACACATTATATGAAAAATTAAAGGTTTTACCCTATTGTCAAGTCAATAGTGATCCTCGAGCCATCAAAGGAAATTTAGTGAGAACACACAGTATGTCCTCCATAATGTAGAATAAAGATTTTTTTTGTCATTCTAATTTTCACTGATTACTTTTTTAAAGGGAGTGAAAAAACTTTTTTTCAGAATATTACAGGGGTACAAATCCTTTGGTTACATAAATTGCCTTTGCACCGCCTGAGTTAGAGCTACAAGTGTGCCCATCCCCCAGACAACGCTCACCTCACCCATTAAGTGTGAATTGACCCATCCTCTCCTCCCCCACCAACCTGCCCCACACCCGATGAATGTTACTTCCATATGTGCACATAAGTGTTGATCGATTAGTACCAATTTAATGGTGAGTGCATGTGGTGTTTGTTTTTCCATTCTTGTGCTACTTTACTTAGATGAATGGGCTCCAGCTCCATCCAGGATACTACAAGAGGCAGTTCAGCATTTTCTTATGGCTGAGTAGTACTCTATGGTATACATATACCACATTTTATTAACCCACTCATGTATTAATGGGCACTTGGGTTGTTTCCACACCTTTGTAATCCTAAATTGTCCTGCTATAAACATTCCAGTGCAGATGTCTTTACAGAATGGTTTTTTTCCCCTCTTTGGGTAAATACCCAGTAGTAAGATTGCTATATCAAATGGTAGTTCTACTTTTATTAATAGTTCTTTAAGTTATCTCCATACTACTTTCCATAGAGGTCGTACTAGTATGCAGTCCCACTAGCAGTATATGAGTGTTCCTATCTCTCCACATCCACAGCAACATTTGTTATTTTTTGACTTTTTTTTTTTTTTTTTTTTTGAGACAGACCCCATTGCCTGTACTAGAGTGCCGTGGTGTCAGCCTAGCTCACGGCAACCTCAAACTCCTGGGCTCAAGTGATCCTCCTGCCTCAGCCTCCCAAGTAACTGGGACCCCAAGCGCTTGCCACAATACCCGGCTAATTTTTTGTTTCTATTTTTAGTTGCCCAGCTAATTTTTTTCTATTTTTAGTAGAGACAGAGTCTTGCTCTTGCTCAGGCTGGTCTCAAACTCCTGACCTCAAGCAATCCTCCAGCCTCGGCCTCTCAGAGTGCTAGTATTACAGGCGTGAGCCACTGAGCCCAGCCTATTTTGGGACTTGGAGTTAAGTGATATCTGGAGTTAAGTGATATGTCATTGTGGTTTTCATTTGCATTTCCTTGATTATTAGAGATGTTGAGCATTTTTTCATGTTTCTTGGCCATTTGTCTTCTTTTGAAAAGTTTCTGTTCATGTCCTTTGCCCACTTTTTAATGGGGTTGTTTGATTTTTTCTTGCTGATTTTCCAAAAGCAATCACAGCAACAACAAAAATAAATAAATGGCACCTGAGCAAATTAAAAAGCTTCTGCACAGCCAAAGAAATTATCATTAGAGCGAATAGACAACCTATAGAATGGGAGAAAATATTTGCATGCTATACATCTGATAAAGGTCTGATAACTAGAATCTATATAGAACTCAGAATAAAGATTTAATGCCAAAAAAATTCTGATTTCCCTTAATGCATTAATGACTCTATTGCTGAACTTACTAAAAAAAAATTTTTTTGTGAGAGATGGAGGTCTTGCTCTGTCACACAGGCTGGAGTGCAGTGATATGATCATAGCTCACGGCAGCCTTGAAATCCTGGGCTCAAGGGTCCTCCTGCATAAGCCTTCCAAGTAGCTAGGACTACAAGCATATGCCACCATGCCCAGCTGATTTTTAATAAATATTCTTTGAAAGTCAGAGTCTCTCTGTGTTACCCAGGCTGGCCTCAAGCAATCCTCTCACCTCCCAAGCAGCTGGGATTACAGGTGTGGGCCAGTGCGCCCAGCAAAATCTTTTTTATAGATGCTATATTTTCCACTTTCTCCACCTTTGGGGGATAGAAACTTCCATAAACACCACCTACAAGATATCTTTAAGACAGTATTTCAGGTTTTAGTAATTAATTTGAGAATAAATAAATAAGATTTTTAACTGCTACTTGAAGGAATGCTTCTCTTATTTGTCTTAAAGTAAATTTATTCAAGCCCGGATTATCCTGACCTCATCATGCAACCAGTCTGTACCTTATCTCTGACCATTAGAAAACAGGGACATTTTTGTTTCATTTTGAGGAAAAGCCTTGAGTATCAGGAATTGCTAGTGCCAGAGGTGGTCTATAGTGGCTTGTTAAACAAATTAGGTTGCTATCCTATTACATTAAAGAAGCGTGGAGATGGACACTCTAGGGTGTGATGACTACACATGTCTTTAGGGACCCAGGCTCCATCTGTCTTTCTGCTCTGATATTCCTAGAGCATGTTTCTAATCTCCCAGTCCCTCCATGGTACAAGATGGCAAGAGACATAAGAACTTTCCCAAGTTGCCACCCAATGGCTTCTGTTTCTATATCAATAGCCACCCCCTGCTGCAGGTGGGGCTGGGAATTATGTGTGTATGTGTATTTTTCTAAGCTAGACACAATATTCCCCTAATAATGTAGGGGTTCTACAAGTAAGGAAGACGGGCAAAATACATGTGGAGTAGGTGAATAGCAGTCTTTGCCACACCTGGTTTTCAAACCTAAGAGGTACTTCATGTAGTGGGGTCAGTGCCCTAGAGAAGTATATTTCTTTTCTTTTTTTTTTTCCTATCTTAGTTTCCAAAGTCAGTTCCCCTTATTAAATGATTTTTACAGACCAGAAATACAAAATAAAAATAGGAATATGCCCCAGGTAGGAGTTACAGGCCTGATCTCACATGACCCCTGCTGTAGCGACTTGAACAGGACAAGCAGCAGCTATATGGCTAAGGCCAGGAAAGTAGGATGAGGATTTGGATCCTACATTGCTCTGTCTCCCACCCACTCTCTCCCCAGATTAGAAAGAGCCATCCTTATAAAGAAGTAGGGTGGGCCGGGTGTGGTGGCTCACGGCTGTAATCCTAGCACTCTGGGAGGCCGAGGAAGGTGGATTGCTCGAGGTCAGGAGTTCAAGACCAGCCTCAGCAAGAGCGAGACCCCATCTCTACCAAAAATAGAAAGAAATTATCTGGCCAACTAAAATATATATATAGAAAAAATTAGCCAAGCATGGTGGCGCATGCCTGTAATCCCAGCTACTCGGGAGGCTGAGGCAGGAGGATCGCTTGAGCCCAGGAGTTTGAGGTTGCTGTGAGCTAGGCTGACGCCACGGCACTCACTCTAGCCTGGGCAACACAGCGAGACTCTGTCTCAAAAAAAAAAAAAAAAAAAAGAAGCAGGGTGAAGAGTCCTCCCCTGCTGCCCTAGTGAAGTGTGTACCAGCAGGAGAGCTTGTTCTTGACACCCTGCACAATTTGATTTTGTTTTTTAATATGTTTTCCCCACACCCTCTCCAATACATGATATGAGCCATTCCTGTGCTTTTTGCCAGTATGAATGTAATGAGGTATTTCATTGCTGTTTTAATTTGCACTTCTTTGATTCCTACAGGATTTTATACACTTGTTGAAATGTATGTATGTTGAAATGGCTATTTGCGCTTTCGTTTCTGTGAATTGCCTATTAATCTTTTTGCCCCTTTCTTTGTTATTTTGCAGGAGTTCATTATATAAACTAGGTATTACTCCTTTGTCAGTTTTAGATATTGCAGATATCCTCTCCCAGTCTGTCATATATCTGGTAACTTTGTCCATGGTGTCCTTTTTTTGACCAGAAATCTTGAATTTTTATGTAGTCAAATCAGTCTTTCTTTTATTTTTGTTTCATTTCATTTGCTTTATGGTTTAGACTTTTGAATCTTATTCATGAGGTTTTTCCTACCCCAAGTAGTTCTTCTCTTGACCTTATAATTTAATTTGAACTTTCGCATTTCATTCTCTGTTCCAGCTGGGGTGGGGAGAGGGATTAACACATGACCTAGTTTTCTTAAGACCATTTCCTTTGCATTGCTTTGTGGTACCACCATCATCATCCATCAGGTCCCCACCTCTGTACACGGGTCTACTTCAGAGTTTTCTGTTCTTTTCTGTTTGTCTGTCTGTCTATTCCCATGCCACAACCATTCTGTTTTCATTGCTTTGGTTCTGTAGTATGTCTTACTAAATGGTAGGTAAGTAGGTCCCCTATTCAGTTTTTCTTCTTTGAAATCAACTTAATCATTCATGAAACTCTATTTTTCCACAGAAATTTTAGAATGAGTTTGTTGAGTTCCTCAAACAATCCAATGGGATTTTTCTTAAGATTACATTGAATGCATAGATTCACTGGGACAAAGAATTAGTATAAAACTTTACTACATTAAGATAGTCAATCCACATACATTTTTTTTTTTTTGCTTCATTCATTCATTCTTTTTTGTTATTCTAGTGTAGTTTTAACACTTTTTCTGAAAAGGTCATGGGCATTCTTTCCCAGGCATTCTGTAGTTTTACTGTGAATGGAATCTTACATTCTAACATATTAGAGAGGGAAAAAAAAGTTAAAGTGTTGGATAAGTTTCTAGCTTGGACAAAGGAGGTGGGGATTACCAGAGAAGAGTATGCTGCATGGAGGAGGAAGGGATGCTTTAGTTTTGATTTTGTTGATTGTGGCATTTGGGGTGCCTGCAGGATGCCTGTACAATGTTTGGTTAGCAATGAGTGTTCCAGGAGCCCATCTGAAGCTTAAGAAACAGATCTGGCTGTAGAACTAGTACTGTGTAAAGCAACCTCAAATGGCTCCAAGGGCTAAGGAGATGAAGCAAATGAGTAGACAGAGCAGTGAGCAGCTATTACTCAGCTCCTGAAAACTGTGGAGCCATGCGGGAATGTGGACTCTGTGTTGCAGAGCTTCTGATGATTTTTATGTGAGATCTCTTTGTTTAAAAACAATGGTTCAAATTAGACAAGTAACTTCTGTGACTTCAGAAGTTATATCCTCTTCACTACTCATGTCTGTTTCAGGTACTGCTCTGGTGTCACATCTATGTATATATTAGAATAGATACACACACATATCTATATATGAGTTATTATAAAGAATTGGCTTGTGTGATTATGGAGGCTGAGAAGTCCCACAATCTGCTGTCTGCACACAGGAGACCCAGGAAATCCAGTGGTGTGGTTTGAAGGCATGAGAGCCAGAGGGCCAAGGGTATAGGTTCCAGTCCAAGTCTGAAGGTCTGACCACCATGAGTGCCGTGGGCAGGATAAGATCGCTGCAATGTTCCAGCTCAAGCAGAGCAAGAATCCTACTTTACTCTGCCTTTTTGTTCTGCTCAAGTGCTCAGTGGTTGGATGATGCCACCTGCATTGGGGAGGGTCATCTGCTTTACTCTGTTCCCCAATTCACACTCTAATCTCTCCTGGAAACAACCTTGTGCACACACACAGCAGAAATAATATTTAAGGAGATATCTTGTGGCCCAGTCAAGCTGACATAAAATTAACCATCACACTTTGGAAATTGCATTAATGACCCCAATTCTTTAGTCCTGTTTCCACATCCTTTGCCATGTGATTTTGTGGTTTCATTAGAAAGGGAGATTCTCCCTTCTACCTTTGGGTCTGGATTTGGCCAGGTGGTTTGCTTTGGCCAAGGAGAGTGAGGAGATGTGCCAGAAGAGTGGACCTGTTCTAAGCCTACGTCTTAAGAGGCCTTAGTGGCTCTGGTTGCCCCCTGGGATTCCTGCCATTGCCACGAGAAGGACATACACAGGCAAGTCTGCTGGTCTCAGGAGGAGGATGTATGACACAGGGAGCAGCTCTGTCCCAGCTTAAATACTCCAGCTAAGCCCAGCCTAGAGCAGAGGCTCCAGGGAACCCTCAGACACATCAGTAATCCCAGTGACAATCAAACCAGCCCAGACATCAACCCCAAGATTGTGAGAAATAATGAATTATGGTTGTTGGAAGCCACTGAGGTTTAGGGTGTTTTGTATGCAGCAACAGCTAACTGATGCTCAACCTCATCTAGAGGCATTGCAGTAGCCTATGAGTTTCAGCAGGCTGGAGTCCAAATACCTGAGACATTACTATATTCTACAATGGAGGAATATTGTCAATTCAATAAAACCTGATTTATATCCAATTTCTTTTAGAGTGTCATCAATTCTATATTTAATGAACATCTACCTGTCATAATTTATATTGGATCTGGTGGGTAGCCAACTCTCCCCTACCTGATCCTGCTGTTTGGTGTCCCACAAGAATGTCTGGGGAGCCAGAGCATTTCAATAGTTCTGATTTATTGCTCCATATTACTTTTGGTCAATGGACCATTACCTTTTTCCTCCCCCTGGAGGTCCCAGGAAAGAATGAGGGAGTGTAACATTAACACTGGAGTGATGGCAAAGGAAGCTGGGCAAGCCCCTCTTCTCCACCCCCAACTAGAATACTTACATTTTGTACCTTAATTTTATGGTTGTATAATGAGTAAAAAAATTACTGTATTATAAGTCTTCCCACACTCTCCTCCCTTTCTCCCTCTCCCAATAACGGGAATTCTGAACCTCAGAGGACACTCTGTCTCCACTGGACCAATTCTAGGTCTTCAAGATGCAAAATCAACATTTATATTAAAGCAGAATTTCTCAGGCTCTTTGTGGCAAAGGACCTTTAAAAAAATTTCTAGGCCAGGTTCAGTGGCTCACACCTGTAATCCTAGCACTCTGGGAGGCCAAGGCAGAAGGATCACTTGAGGTCAGGAGCTTGAGACCAGCCTGAGCAGCTCATCTCTACAAAAGACAGAAAAAAACTAGCTGAATGTGGTGGTGCACACCTGTAGTCCTAGCTTTGGGAGGCTGAGGCAGGAGGATTGCTTGAGCCCAGGAGATTGAGGTTGCAGTGAGCTATGATGACGCCACTGCACTCTAGCCCAGGCGACAGAGTGAGACTCTGTTTCTAAATAAATAAATATTTAAAATTTCTAATCTATTATGGATCAATACTTTTGTAAGATACAACAAAGTGTGTGTGAGTGAATGGGAGAGGAGAGAATAAGGATGCAAGAAGGGGTGCTGGGTAGTATGAAATGGTTCTCCTTTAACAGTTTTCAAGAGATGCAAGTTAAAGTTTGGATCTTTTTTAAAAAAAGTTACTTGGCTATCTGAACTGTGCTTTTTAAAATGCAACTGGCCCATTCTGGACAGGAATTTCTTAGTGTTAAAATTGGATATAAAGTATAAACATTAGCAATCATGCATCATTATTACATTCTTTTGAGGGTGTGCATTGCTTGCTAGTGCCTTTGGTGCCTGCCTAGTGCTTTAACAATCACGCAAGCCAGCCCATGTCGAACTATGTCTAATTGCCCACTGCTGGGCGCGTAGGGCATAGCTTTGTCCTCAGCTGGACCCTATAAGAGACTTTTATTCAAAAATGTTGAATTCATTCATTTTCTCACTATCTCCAAGGTTCCTGGGAGGTAAACCCTTTCTGGATTCAACTTTAAAAAGTGTTTTTGTGGCAAGCACTTCTAGTTGAAAGAGGGATCCATTCTCTCTCCTTCTTGACAAAAGAACCTGAATTTTGTTCAGGGTAGCAATACACCTAACTACAATCTATACTTCCCACCCTTTGCTGCTAGGTGACCATGTGACATACTTATGGCCAATGATGTATGAGAAGTCTAGAGGCAAGGCTTCTAGGAAACCTATTGCTTTCTGTTAAAAAAAAAAAAGGACAGATTCACTCTTTTGGTTTTGCCCTTCTCTTTCTTATTCTCCCTACCTGGAAGGTGGGTATCATGCTGGGGGGTAGAGCAGTCACTTTGTGACCATGAGGCAATCTTGAAAATGACCACCATACCCTAAGAACTGCAAACCAGAAGGATGGGGGGATCCTGGAATGTTAATGGCACTGTGAACTGCCTGTCTCTGGACTTTCCTTTAAGTAAGAAAAATAAACCCTATTTGATTAAGTCACCATAGTTGGGATTCTATTTCATTCAGCCAAATGTAGTATATAAATGACATAGTCACTAAATTTTACATAATTTATCTTTGTTAAATGTCTCAGTAATTTTTAGTAACCTAAATTTTTAAGTAAAGCATTTATTGTAATACTCTCCAGCCATACTTTATATTTATGAGAATTTCAACTCAATGAATGATTGCTGACATTATGATAAAATGACACTTCTTAAGAACCTCTGACTTCTGGTGTTATTTTGATTAGCAATGGAAGGTTTGAGAACATTCAGAGTTCTTCTGGATCATCTTTTATTCTTCCTCTGTGTGAATGATCTAGGAAAGCTTCAGTTAAAAAATATTTCAGTTGGTTCAGAATGAAAGTTTTATATCCTCCAACCTTTTCCCCAACATGTGCAATCATACACAGCATAATGATATTTCAGCCAATGATGCCCAACATGTATGGTGATAGTCCCATAAGACTATCATGAGGCTAAAAAACTCCCATAAACTATTGATGCTGTAGCCTATGTAACATTATAGTGTAACACATTACCTTTTCTATATTTAGATACACAAATACTATTGTTTTACAGTTGCTTCCAGCATTCAGCACAGTAACATGCTATACAGATTTGTAGCCTAGGAGCAATACCGTATAGCCTAGGTGTGTAGTAGGTTATACCATCTGGGTTTGTGTAAGCACATTCTGTGATATTCACACAATGACAAAATTGCCTAATGATGAATTTCTCAGAACATATCCCTGTCATAAAGCAACACATGATTGTGTTAATTAACTGACAAGTCTCCAGCAATTAATAACTTAATTAGAAATTTGGCAAAGAAATTTTCATGAATGTTTTCCAACTATTATGACAAAAAAAATGCTCCTGGTGTATTTTGATAAATGTTAATCAAGAAGTGGTATATGGAAGTTGTAACAATGGTGGAAAGAGGAAGCTGCCTGGTTTTATGTGTATGTGTTTGTGTGTGTGTGTGTGTGTGTGTGTGTGTGTGTGCCCGCGTGCGCATGCACGTGTAGGCTACATTGGTTCATGCAAATTGCAGTTTGTTACATTTGTACATTACTGTTTGAGTCAGACTTTTAAAAATAAGTAGTAAATTTTGCTTTTAACTTAAAAGGGTTCCAGAAAATAAACTTTATTTTAAAAATGAGCAGTGAACAGAATATCTGTGTACTGAGCACCACCAGCATATTCCCATGATAGTAAGTGTTCAGTACGTGCTGGGGAATTGAATGGAAAATCATTAAGCGAAAAGAGGACCCGAGTTATTCATAGACAGATAGCTGCACTATGGAACTCACAGAGTTCATGAGCTGGAAAAAGCTGTGTGAAACACTGGAGATGTGTGAGTATTCCTTGGTCCCAGCACCTCTCAGGTGGGTGACCAAGTGAACGTGAGGTGTGACCAGCACATACTCAGCAAGCATGCAGCCACTCTGCACTTGGCTCTTTCCCTCTGAGCCCACACTTGACTTTGTAGTCCTTCTCAACACAGCTGTCCCAGGTGGCTACAACCAATTGCTGAAACTGTCATGTGGGATGAAACCTTAAATCAGCTGGATAAGACCCAGAGACTTGGGGCACAGGAGACCTACATCTTTAGTATGATTCTGCCAATATTCTTCTTGATATTTATCTCTAAAGTGTGGATAAGACCTTCAAGAAAGGCTTTAAAGACAAAGTAGAGAAACATCTATTTGTTCAACAAATATTTATGGAATGTCGCCTGTGTGCAAGGCTCTGGGGAGGTACCATGTTGGGTCAAAATAGATTCAGTTCCTTGTCATTTATAGTCTAATGAGGGACATTAATCAAGAAATCACATAAATAGAAGTATAACTGTAAAACAAGATTACCAGCATTAGAACCATATCATCTATTGAATGCCATTTATTCCACAGAAGCACTAGTCAAAAAATATTGACTTGTTTAAAGGACAAACATGCTAAAGATTATTAGGGAGAATAGAGTAAGGGAAGTCTTGCAATAATTTCTTTGGTTCCACTAACTAGATGTAAAAAAATAGCAATGCAAATTTTCTTTTAGAGGGTTAAAACGGGCATCTGGGACAGAATAAACACTCTCTCCTTACCAGCAGAACATGCTTAGAACCTTCCCCACAATTCCCCCACGCTCAGGCAGTCTCCCTGGAGCTGTTACATTCATACAAGGTGGAGTGGAAAGATAGGAATATTCAGACCATTTTAACATAATAATAATATAACAGCATTTAAAAGTAATATTTTTGTTTATATTGTCTTATTTTAATCAAATTTATGTTTTACTACTTATAACATTAAATATTACAACAATATTATAATATTTAAAATACTAAAATAATTTATAAGATTATAAATGTTATAACAAATGTTATAACAGCATTATAATAAGAATATAATATTATTGGCCGGGCGCGGTGGCTCACACCTGTAATCCTAGCACTCTGGGAGGCCGAGGTGGGTGGATCACTCAAGGTCAGGAGTTTGAGACCAGCCTGAGCAAGAGCAAGACCCTGTCTCTACTAAAAAAATAGAAAGAAATTATCTGGCCAACTAAAATATATATAGCAAAAATTAGCCGGGCATGGTGGCACATGCCTGTAGTCCCAGCTACCCGGGAGGCTGAGGCAGTAGGATCACTGAAGCCGAGGAGTTTGAGGTTGCTGTGAGCTAGGCTGACGCCACGGCACTCACTCTAGCCTGGGCAACAAAGCGAGACTCTGTCTCAAAAAAAAAAAAAAAAAAAGAATATAATATTATAACAATTGTAATAATTTAACAATATAATGTCCAAAATATTATAACTACATGTTATATAATTATAACAGTTATAAGTAATATAATTAACATAGTATGATTTTCCCCTTGATTCTTGGAAAAGTCTGAAGGTCATTGTCTCCCTGTACTCAAGGATAAGGGAAAGGAATAGGTTCTGAGTCTAATGTATGTCTGTCTACCAGAAAAGAACAAAAAACTATGGTTTGAGGAAAAGAAAGAAGGATTCTAGAAAAAGTTAGGAGCTAAAGGAAGTAAGAATTTTTCCTAAGACCAAAAGGAAACAAGAGGATGAAAGAAAGAGAAAACAGGAATTGGGGGCTGTTGGGCTGGGTTGGGGGCCAGGAAAAGTTGTCCAGGAAGAGAGAGAGTGCATCGCCCAGGAAGAGCTGGGCTGGTGCATCTGCGAAAGGACCACCATGAAAGCTACTGGTGCTGGGCCCAGGAACTTCTTGGGAGCTGAGCCATCATCCGCAGTTGGCCCTGCTTTCATTCAAGGGAATGTCTCCGCTGCCTGCACCAGAGGACTCTGATAAATGTCTTCCCTTGGGGACCACGAGGACTTGATTCCTCCAGCGTCCTCCTCCCAGATTACCTAAGAGCACTTGCCGCTGTCCTCCTCCTTGCCACTTTGCTCCCCAGTGCATGTAATACCCCAAAGCACCCATGCACCCAAGGAGAGGGAGAGGACCGATGAGATCCTGCACTGGGCCCTCAGTGAGTGTGAGGGAGCATCTCTCACCTGTCCTTGGGGGTGGGGTGGAGTGGGGTTGCTGAATGAATCCATCTTGGCTCTGGAGGAGCCTTCTTCCTTCCTCTCTGCCCTTTCCTCCCTGAGATGGAGCAATAGTTATTAATAATTCTTTTGTAATAATTAAAAATATTTAATAATATAAGAAAGGAAATGAAAATTATCCAAAGGAAACATTAGAGTGTTATGACAATATATTTGCCTTCTGTTGTTTCAAGGAAGGGCCAGGCCATGATCCCATAGTTTATTCTAGCCTTGCTTAGTTTGTGAGGATTCAATCAGAGATCATAATGCATAAATATGTAATCACCAAAGTAATAGATTAATTTCTTGAAACAGTCTCCTGAAGAGCAAGGACAGAATGGTTATGAGCCTAACAACTTCTTTATTACCATCATATGCTTATTAAATGGTCACAGTATTTCATTTGGCATTAAATATAGCCGAGTATAAAATAGCCATGAAACAAATTAAAGTTCATCTGAATGTGTACCAGAAACTTAGAAGAGAACGATAAAGTTGGGTCCTTATGCAGCTCATTAGGGTTCCAGAGGATGCCAAATTGGATAGAATTAACTTGATAGATGAGTGAAATGGTTTATTGGAACAGAGACGTGTGTGGGGCAGTAAAATAACTTTTAGACAGAGACAGTTTAACTAAATATCAATTCTGCTAATACTAGCTGAGTGACTTAGGGCAAGTTACTTAAGCACTCTGTTTCAGGTTTCCTTGTCTGTAAAATGGAGATTAAATAATAGCACCCTCCATGTAGGATCCTGGGAGGATGAACAGCAACAATGTGTGCTAAGTGTGACATTTAGAACCTGGCACATAGCAAGTTTGCAATGAATATTAGTGATTATTATTATTCTACTGAATAAATGTTCATATGGTGTTTGCTGTGTGCCAGGCACTGTTCTAAATACTTTACAAAAATAATTATTTATGTGCTAGGCACTATTTTAAACACCACGTAGATATTAACTCATTTAATCCTTATAACAGTCCTGTGGGATGCATATTATCATTATCATCGTCATCGTCATCACGTCCATCTCACAGATAAGGAAGTTGAAGCCCAGAGATTAAGTAACTTATTTAAGATAACAGGACCAGGCTGGGCGTGGTGGCTCAAGCCTGTAATCCTAGCACTCTGGGAGGCCAAGACAGGTGGATTGTTTGAGCTCAGGAGTTCGAGACCAGCCTGAGCAAGAGCCAGACCCTGTCTCTACTAAAAAAATAGAAAGAAATTATCTGGACAACTAAAAATATATATAGAAAAAATTAGCCAGGCATGGTGGCACATGCCTGTAGTCCCAGCTACTTGGGAGGCTGAGGCAGGAGGATTGCTTAAGCCCAGGAGTTTGAGGTTGCTGTGAGCTAGGCTGATGCCACGGCACTGTAGCCTGGGCAACAGAGTGAGACTCTTGTCTCAAAAAAAAAATATATATATATATATATACACATATATATAATAGGACCAGTAAGAGAGCCAGAATTCAAATTCAGACAATCTGCATCCAGAGGCAGTGCTCTTAACCTCACGCCATGCTGCATAAAAGCTTCATTGACATTATCACCAGCATCATCAACATCATCATCATCATCTTGAGCCATAAATTGAAGGTGATGAGTGAGACATTAATGTATACATATTCATTAATTATTAAAGTTTTATCTATACAATATATATTTTCATAAAACATATATGTCACTCTTATAAACTAAATTATATTTTAAGGGCAAAAGTGGCCTTGCTAATAAAAAAGTAGATATGAAATCATTCTAGAAAGTTTAAAAAGATAAATAGGACCAGAAATCTGTAAGGAAATTTAGAGCACATTGAAAATTCCCTGTCTTCTCATAGGATTGCTAGAAACATCATTCCATTAATAATTCTTACTTGCCTCTCAAGTTAATAGAGTGACCAGATGTGAAAGCACTTTGTAAACTATTTCTAAAACAACAAAAACTTGTAGAAACGTAAGCTATCATTATCTAACAGATTCAGAGCAGCATTCATTTGTGTGTATTATATACACATATGCATGCACATCCTTGGAACATTTTTTAAAAGATATATTCTGTCCATGTGGGTTGTCACTGGGGAAGCTGAATTGCTGCTCTGACAGGGACTTAATTTGTCTCAAATCCTTTTTGAGGAGTCCAAATGATAACAAGAAGTAGTAACACAAAATACAATTTGACCAGAAGGTGGCAATAAACCATTGCTATTTTCAAAGGTTTTAGGCAAAAGTTTAAGAACTAACTTAGCATATTTTATATCTAAGGAGCCAAAATACTGTTTAGAGGTCCTGATGGCCCACTTTCTGGCCCTGAGGGTCTTCAGTGGTAATGGAATTGGGGGCCTGTGCTCAACTGTGATGAGCAACTCCCCACCCCCACCTTTACCTGGGCTGTCCCTGCCCTGGAGGAGCCCAGGCTGGGACAAGAGGCGGTTGGGATATAGTGTGATAAAATGCCACCATCAGAAATGCACAGGGTGCTCCGAGAGCAAGGTCATTTATTTGAAGAGTAGTCCCCATCTTGGGGCATTATGGGAGGATATTAACATGAAACTAATTAAGAAGCCACATTTAAGTTAACTTTATTGGGTAAGTGGAATAATAACTGGGATATTGGGGTTATGTTATCTTTAATCCTTTGGTGAAGTTTTTCCATGTATCGATTTTACTGCATTTAAGAATGTGATTTTTCTGGTTGTTCATCTTAGGAATAGGCAAGAAATACTGAGAGACAGTGATATTGATTTGGTCCTTCACACCTTTACCTCAGGTAATCCAAGGAGGTACACATCAGTGCTATCCAGTATAGGGTGGGCCTGGAGTTTGTTAAAGAAAAAATTATTGTGACACTTTTAACAGGGTAAGGAAGACTTTATTCAGGACTATTGCAATAGGTGAAGGTGTTAAGACTATTGCAATAGGAGAGAGAGAATGGGTTCGACACTGAATACAAGAACAAGTAGGGATTTATAGTCAAGGAGCAGGGTGGGGTTATTGATAGATGGAAAATTACTGAGAAGAGATCCAAAGAGTGGGGGGATTCTTGCCGAGGGTGGGCCAGGGTAATGAGATATCAAAGATGACCTATGAGGATTTGATTAGATACCAACAGTGATCAAATATGGGGGAGAGGGAGGGAATTCTCTCTAAACTGACTTAGCAGGTTTTTGCTAAAACTGGGCTAGCAGGTTGAGGACGAGTTGAGAAGAGGATTCAGAGGAGCCTGACTAGTTTATAAAGGTTCAAATGCACAGAGAGCATTAAAACCTTAATTTAAAGCAGAATCTGGCTCATAAATTGGTCTTCTGCCAAGTGGCTGAGACTCAGTGTTACTATATGAATGTTTGCGTATTTTTCCATATATATTTTTTCTAACTTAAAATCATTAGTGAGTTTATTTGTATAAATTTATAAGAACATGTGATTGGGTACTTCTTTTTTAAAGTGCAATTCTTACTTCATTTAATCTTTATACATGGACAAACAATGTACCCTACCTGTGTTATGATCATGTTGCTTTTGTTGGGAACTTGAAGAACCAAGTGTGTGTAAGGGAGAAGTATAGGCTGGATTGACACTCTGACTTCCAAAAAACAAGTTAAGCCTTAGCTCTTTAGCAGTTCTTACCAGAATGACACAATAGCTGGAGGATTAAAATATAATTACATAGTAATCAGAGCCTTCTATAGACCCTAATTTGAAAAAAAAAACCTAAGACATGCTGAGTATTTTAAAGTTTTTATGTGTTTTATGTTCAAGTAGGCATAGGCTTATTTAAACCCTTTCTGTGTCATTACCTTTGTAGTTAATTTCAGCAATGGCTGATGAGAATATAATACTGGCTAATTCATGAATGAATGCATACGAAAGTATGTAAAGAAAAGTAGTATGTCATATCAATAAACTTGTGCTCACTTGCCAAATTGGATAGTTAGCTGCAGCATTGTATCACAGACAAAAAGACAATAATAACAAGACAAAAGACAAGGAAGCTTTAATTAATCACAGTGGATGATGCTAGTGAACAAATTCATTGTTTTGAAAACAGGTAACTGGCATAATTATCCTGCCTTTCCTATATGTACCATACCATTGGCTAACCAAATAGCAGATGAAGGGAAATATCTCTTTATAGAGGCACAATTATCCTGCCTTTCCTATATGAACCATACCGTTGGCTAACCAAATAGTAGATGAAGGGAAATTTCTCTTTATAGAAGTATTTCAGGTAATAAATGAAGAAGAAATGATAGAATTAGAATATCAGCATTTCATAGCCCCTAAAAAATTAATGGACCTAAATACTGATCATCAATATCTGCAAGCATCAAGAAAGACGAGATATTATGAGCCTCTTGACAGAAGCCCATTACCACAGCTGTGAGTTTGTCCTACCCCCAAATTCCAAGCTGAATCTGCTCAAGCCTCTACCAATTTATAGGGGTCAAATTTTCTCACTTGAGTGGCCACATCGCAGGTTTGATTGTACAATTTGGGGGCCTGGAGGTGGTAAAGGGGTGTGTAGAGGCACCTGTGCTCATTCTTCCAGCTTGGTCCCCCTCAGAGATTCTTGACATGACTGAGAGGTTACCCACCCTCCCACTTCCAACCAAGAGAATGAGGATCTACTTTGGATGCTTGCAGAAACCACCTGAGAAGCTTTCAAAATCACCTATGTGTGTCTTTACCTTACACTTATTAAGTTCAGACTTTCGAGATGGGGTCAGTACATTTCAAAAGCTACCGAGGTGCTTCCCATGGGCAGACAGGGTAGAGAAATGGTTTAGAGACACAAAAGAGCAGGCAAAAATTATCATTCTATGTGTTTGTGTAATCAGTTGAATTTTCAAAAACCCAACCCACCTCTCCCATTGTTTCATTGACCCCCCTGAAGCCCATCTATGGACCCAGGGTAGGAATCTGTCACTGGGAGGGAGGCATATATGGTTATAAATATGAAAAGCAAAGCTGAAAAGGAGAAGTCATTCAGAGGGAAAATAAAGTAAGACAGATTCAAATTCTTGTAACCATGGGGCCAAATTGGCCCTACTCTGTTGACAACAGAATATCGAGTTACCTTTTAGGTATAACAGAGACAAAAACTGCAAGTTATGTAATCTGGGTATGGGCAATAGAAAAGGCTTTGACCTCTAACAATGCTCAGAACCCACAATTCCTCCCCTGGGAACCAAGAAGATAGGACATGACTGGAACCTGAAAGCCAGAACTCTTCCAGAAGTGAGGGGTCCATTGGCCCAGTGCTAAAATCCATCTCAACATACTTTATTATAAATGGACAAATTTGAAGCCCTCCAATCAGACCCTGCCAAGCCATCATTCCTAAATCCTTTCCCCCAGCTGATAAACTTGCCCCAGACCCCAAATCAGGGAGTCAGATTTGAGCCCGCTCTGTCTCCTTGCTGGCTGGTTTTGCAATAAAGCCTTTCTTTTCTCAAAAGCTGTTGCCACAGAGTATTAGCTTCTGTGCACATCAGGCAGCGAGCCCATTTGCTTGATAACACTCTGAGATGGAGTCACTCAAGAGCAGGAGCAAGAATCTGGCAACAACAGGTAGTGACCGCTCAAACTAGTTGGTAGGCAGTGGAAGTCTAATAGGAGGATGAGGATGGTGCTCATGGAGGTGCAAACTGCAAGGTGAGTCAGACTTCAAGGTGTCCCATAGCAGAGGCCAGGACCTCAGACCTGAAGGTATAGATCAGTTGGGTTGGAGGACTGCCACTGAAAAAGGACCAACATTCATTTCCTGGAAAGCAGATGGACCTCGAAGCCTTCTTTGCAGAAGCAAAGGCATTGTTGGGAAATTCATGAAGCTCTTTCATAAGGAACATTTGCTGAAAAGAATTAACTTCTCTCTTACAGATGTAGACATTGGTGCTGTGGAGATTTGCATTCTGAGTTAAGGTCAAAGGCGGAGAACGTAGGGCAGGAACCTGACATAACTGAGTGCTTGCTACATGCCAAACTATTTCACATACTTCGTGGGTGAATTTCTTGCTCTAAGCTGGGATCTCTCAGTCTGAAGGAAGTCATCCATTCATCTTAAACAGATTTCGCTTCTCACTTTGAATGTTCCAGTTTATACCCTTTACAAATTGGGAATTAACTGGGACTTGAAGGGTGTTTTTAAATGTACCTGGGATTTTGTCTTCATTCAGGTAGGGTGAGGCAAACAGATCAGAAGACAATTGCCATTGAAAAGACAGCTTGTCATTCACAGCTCCCAAGAATAGGGGGAGAGCCAAGCCACTCAGGGCCACACAGGGAAGCACCTGGGTGGGTCAGGAGGCGGAAGGAGGGAGGGAAAACCTCAGCAAAAGCCTTCATTATGTTTTCCAAGGAAGGAATGGCGGGACAGGGTGAGCAGCTAAGCAGGCTTGGGATTGGACACTTTCATTTCAGCAGGCTCTGGGCCACAGGGCTGGTCGCTAGTTGTCCCATACCTGGGCCTGCAGTGACTGAGAACAGAGGAATAGTGTCTCAGGCTGCAGGAGCCTGATAAAAAGAGGTTGATGGGGATATGGACTAGGGTTGGTTGGTGTGCATATCAAAGGCATGCTCACAGGCAAGTAGTTCACAGTCTCTAGGAATTAGCTACCCCTGGAAGGGGCAGTCTCTTCCCAGGTCTGCAAGGGCTCAAGATGTCAAAGCATCATAAAATATAGAAAAGTTTTAAAAATGTGATTAATACAAAGAGCGTTGCTTCTAGCTTCTAAAATACTGTTTATGTCAACCAAGTACCTCACAAAATTGGAAAGCATTGAGTAAGGAAGATCATCTGATTTAATCTAATAATAGGTAACATTTAGTTTCTTCTATGAGCAACCTCCTGAGCTAAGCACTTTAAACGTTTAATTGTATTTAATCCAGATGTTTGTATCTTGATTATAACAGTGGTTACACAAATCTGTACCTATGATAAAAAGCCATAGAATTAGACAAGGTGCTCACGTCCCCCCACCCCTCCAAAAAAGAGCATATGCAAAAACTGCTGAAATTTGAGTAAGAACTATAATCTAGTTCATTGTATTATGCCAATCAATTTCCTAGGTTTTGATAATGAGCAATAGTTATGGAAGATGTCACTATTGGGTAAGTTGGGTGATGGGTACATGGGACCTCACTGCACTATTCTTGCAACTTCTTATGAATCTACAATTATTTCAAAATAAAAAGTTAAAAACATGTTGAGGCCAATACCATTATTATCCCTATTTTGCCCCTGAGGAATCTGAGGATTAGAGAGGTTAAACAACCTGCCAAAGGTTACTCAGCTATTAGTAAGTGACAGTATGATTCTAACTCAAAGCCAATGCACTATCAACCTTCTTCAACAGAAATTAGATTATTCAACATAATCTTCAAGTCAAAAGTGACTCTTGTTACTCATGGAATGTTTCTAGGTTCCAATATGGTCTAATACATGTGTAAATAAGTTCAATTACACTATAGTGTTTTAAAGTTAAACTGAAGGACACTTAAATGTGTAGGAATTATGATGGGACTGTATCAAGAAATAATGAGGTAGTGGCATTCCATTTTATAGATTTCTTTCAGCAATAAATTGTAAACAGCTTCTTTTTTACTATTATAAAAAATAGATGTCAGATTAATAGTTATATAAAGATTTTATTTACCAAAACAATTTTAGACCTGAGTCATAAATAACAGACAGTGCATTTATTTTGTAAAATTCAGTGCTCTCTAACAGCAAGGAAATTGGCAACATATTTCCAGAATTCTAATTCCATTGTGAGTAGATGAATCGTAGCATTTTCTATGACATACTTGTTAAAAGCATTTTCACTTCATTTAGTCTTAATTACAGTGGCAGCACACAGTGCTGGATCGATTGAGTACTCATATCTGATCTCAAGGTCTATAAAATGTCAGAAACATGGCAATCAGAGATCTAGCACTTTTTCTCTAATACCTATGGAATTTAATTCATAAAATATGAGTCAGTGATTGCTATGGTTTTATTCACTGCTTGTGTCATTTTCCAAATGTTCTCAAATACTTTCACCCTTGGTTATTTCTTTTATTTGGTTTAGTGTGACATGGTTTTATAGGACTCTTGATAATTGGGTATCATAGGCATAAATAATCCAGGAAGCCTGGGGTACATTTTACAGTGACTTGAGCTGTGCTCTGAATGGATGAATGGACAGGAAGAGAACCTGGGGTGTCCTGCTCAGCACACGGTTGCCATATTCCTCATTTCCTCACCCTAACTGTCTTGACAGTGCAGGTTTTTCCATAACAGGGACGGAGGTGGTGGTCCAGCGTGGGTAAGGGCTTGTGCAGCTCCACCCTGGAGGAGTTTGATTTCATCAGCCAATGACTACAAGTATAGCTTTTAAAATGGACTTTTAGTTTATCTATGTAAAATGCTACGTGAATTAACTGATTATCATTTTCAAAGAGGAAAAAAAATAAAGAAAGACCAGTTGGAAATCATTAATATATTTGAGCATTCTAATGAAATTCCATGTAACATGTATTTTCATTTTTGGTCTTACTGTGACTGATTTCAATTTCATCAGTGTTTTTTTACCATGGACCTGGAGTTTGAAGGTACCAAGCGACTTCTACAGACAATAAATTCTACTCAAATACTAAGTGTCTTGGAATGTGCTTGGTCATTTTAAAGTTTCTTACATATTCGCCGATACATATTCCTTATTAAAAGAATGAGGTAGATTTTATGAACAAGTGCAGTTTTTTTTTATTGTATTCCACATAATTTTCTTAAGGATATAGTAAAGATTCTATGTAACCAGACATCAGGTAATTCTTCCAGGTCATGATGAATTTAGGGGTTGCTGTAACCACACAGGACATTGTGTATCCCTTTGATGAGTGGCTTCAAGCTAATAAGTCAGTAAAGGCCAAGAAACAAGGTCTTAACTTGCTTTGTAAAGACAAAAATTGGGAAATAATATAAACGTAGAACATAAGGTGTATCCATACAACAAAATGCTCTGCAAATGTCAAAATGGTGATATATGTATGTATTGATTATATTTTAATTGCACATAGATTGTATATTTTTAGTTTAAAAAATAAGATCACAAAACACTATACATAGAGGATCTCATGTTTATGTATGTTTATATATGCATAGAAAATAGCCTAGGTAGATAAACACCATAATACATACAGTGTCACATATGGTTGAGAGATTATGGGTAGTTTTCCTCTCTATTTTTACTTGAGTATAGCTCCTAGATTTTAAAATTAACTTACATTTATTCTGTAATAACACTTTAAAGAGGAAATTTTAAAAAGATCCTATGAGTTCGTTCTACAGGAATCTGAAAGTTAACACTTAATTCTGTTGCCATTATTCACTTAAAAAATACCCAGCGAATGTTTATTGTCTATCTACTATGTACACAGATGTTTGCTATGTCCTGAGAGAGACTTAAATATGAGTAGCAAATTCTCTACTGTCAAGGAACTTAATTTGAGTAGAGGCACACATCTAAACAATCAAAATTAACCCAAGGGCAGAATGACACAAAAGTACAAACAAGGTGCTGTGGGAAGACAGAGGAAGAAGTCGATGACTGCGGGCAAGACATTGACAATCACAGAATAGAGGACTGGAATGAGAAGGTGACCCATTTACCAGTCAGGAAATACTTTTGGGGACAGGGGTGAGGGATGAGTGGTGTTTCTGTGCCACACCCAAACCAAGCTGAGGGCCTCAGATGGCAGAGCTAAGTCCTATCTGCGGTTCCCAAACCCCAGGCTGGGGCCCATTACTGATTCGTGGCCTGATCTGCATCACTGCCTGATATCTGCACCACACCCCCACCATGACACTCCACCCCCCCACCATGACACTCCACCCTGCCATCCCCAGTCCCTGGAAAAATTGTCTTCCATGAAACTGGTCCCTGGTGCCAAAGAGGTTGGGGACTGCTGTACCTACTTCACGTTCAGTTTCTTCAACAGTTTTCAGGGTAAACTAATTAAAACAAGCAAGAGCTCTTGCTGATGTCTGATATTGTGTGTTCATCAGGAAATACATGTACATGTTGTCACTTAATGGATGAAATGTATTTCTCATCACTGGAACCAATACACCCAGTGATATGCCCGGTGCATTGCAAGCAGCCGGGCAATGGCCAGCAGACGAGCAGCCAAGATGCATGGAAGACTCATTTAGGAGCAATACAGCCTGGCCTCCAATTTTGGGAAAGCAGAAAAATGACCTTCTTCTTGCTAGGGACTCCATCTGGGTTGAGCTGTTTAGGTGCCCAGTGGACTAGGAGGCAGTGACAATGACAGTGGCCCTGACTGTTGAGGAGGCATGGATGTCATCACCAAATCATCCAGGGACATCCAGCATTGGACCAGTTGTTACTTAGCAGCATTCTCTCCCCTGCTTATCCAAGGGCAAGATAAACCTTTTCTGCTCAATTTCATATCCTGCTGCCAATTTTTCTCTGTCCTCGGAGCTCAATCACATGTTTTTTTAACCTTTTTTAAATCCTCCTTTTAGAGAATGCAAATGTAATCAATAATTACCAAAGTCGTTAAAGTCCAAAGGATAGTGCTAATGAATATTCTTTTACAAATAAGCAGTTATAGGGATTAGCAGATGAGTGAATCAGAATATCAACAATATTATAAGAACATCAAATCATCTCATCCTTGTCTCACCCCATGCTTACATTATTGTTCATCCTGCTTTCCTTAAAAGGTTCAAGAACTCTCTTTATCATTTTCCAATGCTAAATATATACATAATTTTGCAGCAAAACGTCAGGACTGAAATCATTTTCCGATGTGTAATACTGAGTAGGATGTAAATTGTAGCAATTTATTAAAGGCTGCATTTTCCTGTTCCAAGGAATGAAATTAAATTTAATGAAGGTGTGAACAAAGGAGCAGCTAAGCATTGTGAGTGCAGCACCCCTCAAAGTTTATCTCACTTTTCAAGCCCTAAGAATAAACCTGTCCATTCTACTTAGCAAGCAGGCTGATTTCTTTCCCAAGCTGATAAGTGTTATAATGCTATTTCTCTGTAGTTAAGTATAACTGTCTTGCAACTGAAGCCAGCTCATCCATTTCCATTACAGCTTAACTTGCCACTAAAATACACACAGAAATGCCTTTCTTTATGCAGTGGTGTTTTCTTGGGGAAGGTTATTTGACAACTGGATTGTTTACTCACTGAATTGCATTATAATTTCATCATGAGTTCAATAATTATTTTTCTAATGGCAGTAATTTGGTTTTTAAATTTTAACTTTTAAAATGTTCTAACATTAAACTATTTATGTAGGGCTGATCACATGTGTGTATGGAGTTTCCTAGTTATTAAGAAGTACAAATAAATCTAAAATATGGTCTCTGTCCTCCAATAGTCTAAAATCTAATTATGGAAGCAAGACGTACAGACTTTAAACTATTGACCAAGTAGGAGAGTAGCAATTGAGTGTGAACAACACTCTGAAAGGAAGGGATTAGAGTGATCTGAAAGAAATAGATCTTCCACTAGACTTGAATGACAGAGAATATTTAAACAAAGGAAAGGAAAGGAAAGGGGGAGGGCATTTCAGGTAGTGGGCCAGCCTAGGAACGTATCTGGAGCCACTACTGAATCTGGCTTATTCAGAGGTGGGAGAATTGTTTGGCAAATAGAAACACCTATATATGTAGTGATTTACTCCATATGTTACTATTCTATTACTGCTATAAAAAAATTACCACAAACTTAATGGCTTCAAACAACACAAATATACTCTCTTACAGGTCTGTAGGTTAGAGGTCTAACATGGGTCTCACTGGACTAAAATCAAGGTGTTGAAGGGCTGTGTCCCTTTCTGTAGACTCTAGGGTACAATTTATGTCCTTTCCTTTTTCATGCCTTGGCTCATGACACCCTTCCTCTGTCTTCAAAGCTATCAACATTGCATCTCTCTGACCATTCTTCAGTCAATCCCCCTTTCTCCATAACCCAGACAGCTTCTCTGTTTTGAAGGATTCCAGTGATTACATCAGGTTCATCTGGATAATCCCAGATGCTCTCGCCATCTCAAGTCCTTCACTTTAATCACACCTGCAACATCCCTTTTGCCACATGAGGTACCATATTTATAGGCTCCAGGGACTGAGATGTGGACATATCGGGGCTGGGGGGGAGCGGTTATTCTGCCTACCATATCCCATTTGCAAAGTGTTTTTATAAATGATATCTTGGAGAAAACTAGGAAGTTGTTAAAGAAAGTAAGGCAGATGATAAAAGGCTTTGAATGCTATTATGGAATTGAATCCCATACACACTGGGTAGTCTTTGAGTGTGAACAAGAAAGAGAGATAATAAAATCAGGACTCTAAAATGATCTGTATGAAACTGATGCATGGGTTGGATTGAAGTGGAGGAGAAACTGCTTCAAGGAGAGCAATTAGCAGGTTATTACAATAATCCAAAATTTGGGTATAGGAACTCAGACTAAAGCAATATGGGAATTAGAGAAAACAATTGGGAAGAATATTCAAATATCCTGGAAACTGATTGACTTATAGGGAATGAAGAAAAGGAGTGGACATTATTCTAATTCTTTCTCTCCTCCTTTGTCAAGTAGGCAATGATCTGCAAACTCGTACTTCAGATCTGTAGAAAAGCCAATGTCAAAAAGGATCTTGCAGTAAAAATTTTTGCAAAGACAAAAAAAAAAAAAAACTTAAAAAGCTAACATACTAGAATATTGTGATATGAATAATGTACTAGTACATAAGTCAATTTTTATGCACAGAACACATATACTTGAAAATAAGTAGTATATTAAAATAACGTTTTTTCTATGTAGCCACTGAAAACTCCAAAAGCAAACTGTTGTAAAAGTCAGTTGAGAATGTTTGGGTTTCCATGAAAGAAAGATGAGAAAAGTTTCAATTTGCAGAAAGCTAAGACACTGTTGTTAGTTTCCTTTGGAAAGTTTTCAGTGAAAAAAACAAGAGTCAAAGAAGAGGTTTGGAAATGAAGGAAATGAAGCTCCCTAATCGTCCACTTACAATTAACCTACAGAGCAGTCTTCCTTTGTTCGGGCACAGCATTCTGAACGTACCTGTATGACCTCAAATACAGAGGTCTGCCCAGGACCCCGGCAGCCCTGTTCATTAGCAGCCCCCACTGGAACCAACCACCCCACCATATTTGGCTTACTGATCAGGATTCAGGTTATTTCAACTTCACCTTCACCAACAGCAAAGCCAGAATTCCAGCTAAAGATACAGGAGTCAAAAAGATGTTGAGAACAGAGGAGAAAAGAGCAAAGTTATGCCAGACATGATGCAGATGCTTATGTGTGTATGTGATGTACAAGGGCTGTCTGGAAGTATCCAGCCATGTAATATGAACACATTATATTAATAATGGCTGGATATTTTCTCGATGGCTCTCATATATTTGTGAGATATGAATATATATTTATGTGTGTATGTATATATATTAATACATATGTGTGTGCTTATACCCTTGAGCCATGTTTCTATTGCAAAACACTGGTGGATGCTTGATTAAATTAATGACAATACGTTTCTGCTTTTCTTAAAAGTCTTTGAGTACGTTAGCACAACTTAAAAAGAGTTGGAGATTTCTTTTTACATTATATGGATTTTAAAGTAATTATATAGTCAGTAACTACTAATCACAGGCTTTAATAGTTTGCTGTCAAACAACATAGGAAACATCATTTATTATCAGGTTATTTCCGGCATGGAATATTAATACCTCAAGGGACATTGATAGACATTTAAGACACCAATAATATAGATTGAGTGAAAAAAGCAAATTGTAGAATGTGTAGAGTATGGGCCACGCACAGTGGCTCACGCCTGTAATCCTAGCACTCTGGGAGGCCAAGGTGGGCGGATCGTCTGATCTCAGCCTAGTCAAAAAATTTATGAAGAAGACGCCTAAGACAATCACAGCAACAACAAAAATAAATGGGACCTGATTAAATTAAAAAGCTTCTGCACAGCCAAGGAAACAATCAACAGAGCAAATAGACATCTACAGAATGAGAGAAAATATTCATATGCTATACACCTGATAAAGGGCTAATAACCAGAATCTATAATGAACTCAAGAAAATCAGCAAGAAAACATCAAAGAACCCCCTTAAAAACTGGGCAGAAGACATGAACAGAAGCTTTTCGGGAGAAGGTAGATTAATGACCAATAAACATGAAAAAATGCTCAGCGTCTCTAATCATCAGGGAAATGCAAATCAAAACCACTATGAGATATTACCTAACTCCAGTGAGAATGGCTTTTATCAAAAAGTCCCAAAACAACAGATGCTGGAGTGGATACAGAGAAAAAGAAACACTTACACACTGTTGGTGGACTGCAAACTAGTACCACCTCTATGGAAAGCAGCATGGGGATACCTTAAAGAACTAAAAGTAGACCTACCATTTGATCCAGCAATCCTACCACTGGGTATTTACCCAAAGGAGAAAAAGACCTTTTATGAAAAAGACTCTTGCACTCAAATGTTTATAGCAGCACAATTCACAATCACAAAGATGTGGAAACAACCAAGTGCCCATCAATACATGAGTGGATTAATAAAATGTGGTATATATATACCATGGAGTATTACTCAGTCATAAAAAAATGGTGAACTAATACCTTTTGCAACAAACTGGATGGAACTGGAGACCATCCTCCTAAGTGAAGTATCGTAAGAATGGATAAACAAACAACACATGTACTCACTATTAAATTGGAACTAAATGATCAACACTCATGTGTACACATGGTAGTAAAATTCAACAAAAATCAAGCAAGTTGGGCGGGGAGGAGGGGATAAGTAAATTCATACCTAACGGGTACAATGCACACTATCTGGGTGATGGACGCACTTATAACTTAGACTCAAACTGTACAAAAGTAATTCATGTAACCAAAATGTTTGTACCCCCATAATATTCTGAAATAAAAATAAATAAATAATAAAGTCAAAAGACAAATTACAAATTGAGAAAAAATACTTGTCACATATATGACATAAAAGGGCTGATTTTATTGCTAAAGAGATCTTATCAATGAGAAGAATATCAACAACCTAATATAAAAATGGACAAAGAGGCCGGGCATGGTGGCTCACACCTGTAATCCTAGCACTCTGGGAGGCTAAAGGTGGGTGGATCGTCTGAGCTCAGGAGTTTGAGACCAGCCTGAGTAAGAGCAAGACCCCGTCTCTACTAAAAAAATAGAAAGAAATTAGCTGGACAACTAAAAATATATATAGAAAAAATTAGCTGGGCATGGTGTCGCATGCCTGTAGTCCCAGCTACTCCGGAGGCTGAGGCAGGAGGATTGCTTGAGCCCAGGAGTTTGAGGTTGCTGTGAGCTAGGCTGACGCCATGGCACTGTAGCCTGGGCAACAAAGCGAGACTCTGTCTCAAAAAAAGAAAAATGGACAAAGAATATAACCAATTACAGAATTACTACCAATTAATACATGAAAAGCCCCCAACTTCCTTCATGGTTAGAGATTACAAATTAAAATAACAATAAAATAGAATTTTTCCCTAAATTGGCAAGAGCATTTGAATATAATGGAAGTTTTTAAATATTTAGAATTTGTAAATGTATTCATTGTTGTGATTTCAAGGGGGATTAGGCCACAGTGGTTTTAGTAAGTCAGGGCTCTCTTATATTAAATAAAAAGCTAACTCTTTTATTAAAACATCTTTTCTTTTGCAAATGAGATGCTTTTGAGAACACCAACAACTATGAGCAACACAAATACGACGATATTCGTAAAAGGCAGACAAGAGGGACTTCTCTGAGGTCAGTGGACTAGAGGAAATGCACAGGCAGAAAAATCCTCAAATCACAATGACCACGTACCTGCCCGGCTCCAGGAAGCTACCGCCATGCTTTTCTTGGTTCAGAGTCTCCAGGGGAGGAAGCTGTGGGGAGGTGGCTGTGACGTCCAGAAATTGCTCTCAAGTGTATATTTGGAATATAGTACAACTCCTGAACACCCCCCGCCCCCGCCATTCTACAAACAGTTCCTCAGGATGAAGGGAGTGGTAGAAGTGATTCCAATGCAAAGGATCCACCCAGGGAAACGGGGTTGTGTCAATCAGTGCTTCTTAAACATGTTCCTGGACCAGCAGCATCAACATCACCTGGAAACTTGTTAGAAGTGCAAATTCTCGGCCGCTGAGGCCTTCTAAATCAGAAACTCTAGGAATGCGTTTGGAACAAGCTCTCCAGGTGATTCTGATGGAGGCTGCAGTTTGAGACCCACTAGTTTAAATCAACACTTTGTCCATTTTCCAGATGATAACAATCCCTTAAAAGGAGAAGGAAGCTTGTGAAAAATGCATCCTCCCAGGTCCCGCCTCAGACTTACTGAATCAGAATCTGTAGAGGGGCCTGGGAGTCTGGGTTAATTACCAATCCAAGGCCAGGCGCAGTAGCTCACACCTGCAATCTTAGCACTTTAGGAGGTCGAGGCAGGAGAATCACTTGAGACCAGGAGTTTGAGACTAGCTCAAGCAAGAGTGAGAGCCCATCTCTACTAAAAATAGAAAAATTATCCGGGCATGGTGGCACATGCCTGCAGTCCCAGCTACTCAGAAGACTGAGGCAGGAGGGTCCCTTAAGCCCAGGAGTTTGAGGTTGCTATGAGTTATGATGACACCACTGCACCCTAGCCCAGGCAACAGAGTAAGACCCCATGCAGGCTGGCTTTACAGATCAGCCTACTGTTACCCAGGGCAATATGCAGCACCATGTTCCCAAATTCCACCTTTACCGTGATGTAAATTCATCATCTCAGGTCTCATTCCTTAGGATGCACTCCCCTCCTCCTTCTGTGTGACAACAGTGAGTCTTGGGTCTTAGGTGGATCATCTGTGAATTTATTATAGGACTGGGTGTCAATAAACAGCCCAGTGACCTGTAATTTCTTATTCTGATTACCACTGAACTAGGAGTTCTGAGATGCAGACCACCATGCCATGGGTTTGTGGGTCAGAGATGCCAAACACATCCCTGAGAGGCTGCTATTTATTAGGTAGTTTGAAAGAATATTGTTTGTTCTGTAAAGGCAACCCAGTCCAGATGGCCAAAAGACAACATATTAAAATTAAGGAAAATGGAGGACAAAAATAATTTGTCAAGTTGGTGACAAGTTGGATTAAAAAATAATAATTTAACTTAAAGAATAACTTTATATGTCCTATTCATTATAAATACTATGAAATAACCAAAGTCTCCAGCAGTTTTCTTCCAAGTTCAACTGTGCTTCCAAATTCAGCTTGCTGGTCTAGAGTACGTGACCAGAGAGATCACAGGTTCCAAAGACAACACTGTCATCTCAACAAACGTGAGCAGTTAACAGCATCACTGTAGGAGAAGGGGCTACGATTGTTAAAATCAGCCAGTGTTTCCGAACAGCAACCGCCAGAGAGTGTTTCCTTTTAACTCCCCTGCAGACTCCATGCTTCCACGGCTAAGGCTGGAGGCCTGTTTATCCTCTGCACAGTCTATTACAGGCAGCTCCTTTCAATAGGAGAAGAGGAAGTCACAATGCGGAAGCCAGGACAGGGCAGGGATGTAACGGCTCCAGGGAGCCCTGCGGGGCGGGGAGGTGACTGTTGCACTGTCACTTCTGAAGGAAAAAACGCCAAGAGGAACTTCAGCCTCCACCTACTGAGTGAGGTGGAGTTTCACTTTTCGGTCTGGACTTACAAATGTCTTAGACCGTATTTTAAAAGCCACATTTGTAGGCCACTTTGTCCTAGGAGGAAAAAAGCTCCCAAGATAGGCCGAGCACGGTGGCTCACGCCTGTAATCCTAGCACTCTGGGAGGCCGAGGCGGGCGGATTGTTTGAGGTCAGGAGTTCGAGACCAGCCTGAGCAAGAGCGAGACCCCGTCTCTACTAAAAATAGAAAGAAATGATTTGGACAGCTAAAAATCTACATAGAAAAAAAATTAGCCAGGCATGGTGGCGCATGCCTGTAATCCCAGCTACTCGGGAGGCTGATGCAGGAGGATCACTGAAGCCCAGGAGTTTGAGGTTGCTGTGAGCTAGGCTGACGCCACGGCACTCACTCTAGCCCGGGCAACAGAGTGAGACTCTGTCTCAAAAAAAAAAAAAACTCCCAAGATAAACATGGAGCTGAACCATTGCAGACATTCACGTGTGAGATGCCTCAGGGTCTCACCTCAAACTCCCATCCCATCGTGGGTTTCTCCAGTGCCATTCTTTGATCAGGGAGTTGGGGCTGTTTTTGGTGTAATATCTTTAGTGCTGTCTAATTCTGTAAAACTTGCTACATTTTACCCACTAAGAGGACTAAAAATATAAAAAGGCATCTAAAAGAGAAAAAAAGGACAAAGGGTGATTCCATCTCAAATGAATACAAACTCCATGAGAACAAGGATCTTTGTCAGTTTTGTTTCTTCCATGATCCCCAGTGCCTAGAACAGTGCCTGGCACATAGTATAGGTATTTATTGTATAAAAATGATGACACCCTGGTCAAAAGTAGAAGCCAGCCCTCCTCAAGGGCATTGACAAAGGACTACAATGGGCTTTGCCCTCCACACTCATACCTGTCTCATTTATTATACTGAGGAGAACCAACAAATGCCTACACTGTTCATCCATTTGTTTGGCTTTCATGAAATTTCTTTGCATTATTTTTCATTTGAGTCTTGCTTTGCTACTATGTACATTTGTTCTGCCTTAGTGGCATTTTTGACCTTCATGCTTGCTGCCAGTGGCAGATGAATATCATGGAGCCCCAGGGAGTCAGGTTCCCCCTCCCATCTCTGGGAAATAGTGATAAGCTGAGATTGGTGGTATAGGCATGGAAAAAGCCTTAGCCATCATTAGTTCAAAATTCCTGTCATAAAAAGACAGGGACACTGAGGTCCAGAAAGGGAAACCTTCGCCTGGGCACCCACAGACCACCCCACTTGTTCAAACACATCTTGGTTCACTAATACCATGGTGATATTAGCATCACCCCTTTGGCTTTCCAGATTCTCACCTAAACAAAATGCATTATTTGGGAAAGCTAACTGGCACTGGAATCCCATCAAATCTTTGCTGCCCATGCTCATTTTAAAGTGGATTTTTTTCCTTTTCTTTTTCTTTTTTCTTTTCTTTCTTTCTTTTTTTTTTTTTTTTTTGAGACAGAGTCTTGTTCTATTGCCCAGGCTATAGAGCCATGGCATCAGCCTCACTCACAGCAACCTCAAACCCCTGGGCTTAAGCAATCCTCCTCCTTCAGCCTCCCGAGTAGCTGGGACTACAGACGTGCACCACCATGCCTGGCTAATTTTTTTCTATTTTTATTAGAGACAAGGTCTTGCTCTTGCTCAGGCCAGTCTCAAACTCCTAACCTGAAGCCATCCTCCTGCCTCGGCCTCCCAGAATGCTAGGATTATTGGCATGAGCCACCGTGCCTGTCTAACGTGGAATTTTTAATGATAGGTTTCATGAATAAGTTTCTCCAGTGATCTGGGAATGGGATGTAGGACAAATTAGTTCTAAGTGGGAGTGGAAAAAGATGAAAAAGGTCTTAATTAATTATACGAGAATAAGCAGGTTTAACAATCGCTTTGGAAAGGCAGCATAGCGCAGAGAGTACTAACTCCAGAGCCAGAAGGCCTGAGCTGAAATCCCAGCCCTGCCACGCACCAGCCGTGTGACTGAGAGAGCTACCCAATAGTTCTGTGTCTCAGTGTCCTCCTCTGTCCTCACCTGTAAATAGGAAGCAGGAATAGTGGGGTTTGTATTTACAAAAATCTCTGTACAGTATCTCATTCCTAACAAGTGCTCAGTATATGGAAGCTATTGTTTTTTTCTCTCCAGATCTCCTCAGATAAAACATTGCTTACATTTGTCACTCATTTCTAGAATAAAATGTGTCCAGATCTGTGGTGCATGGCCTGCTAACCTTACTGAATTTTATTGTCCTACTTCGACCAAGAGTGGAGGGATTGGGACGGCTCCAGGGAGAACAGCTCCAGGGATACCATGTGTGGTGCTCACTCTTAAGGGCAGACGTTGTAGAAATTGAATTTGCATTTTTATAATATCCCCTTTTTATCTAGTTTAGGATGATTTTAAGAATATGGATTCAGTTTAGTGTTTATCATTATTGCTTGAGGGTTGGGGAGGCCTTTATCTAGAGGATGCAAACATGGGGTCTCACAATATAGTTGAGTAATTCAATTAATCAAATATTTGAACTCATATTGAATACAAGGCAGTGTCAGAGTTCTGAGGGCTGTGAAGATGATTAAAAAACTTGCTCCCTCATTCTTGGGTTTAAACAAGAAAGTCTATTGAACAAATAGCTGAATACATCTAATGTCATTCCTATATAAAAATAGGTGAGGAAAGAATCAACTATAAAAGATTATCACAATGTCATGAATTTCTTCCAAATTTCTCTTATCTGCTTCGCTTTCTAACGTCATAACATTATCTTAAACATCCGTCTCTGAGGTTCACTCTGCTACAAATATCCTCTGGTGAACAGAAAAGTAAATTACATGATCGGAGATTATTCTGGGTGTCATCAAAAAGAAATGAAGGTTTATTTTCTGATGCAAAAAATAAAGTTCCATAAAATGGAATGTTTCTTTCCCAGCTCACAAAGATATAACATTCTAAACGGAAGAGCAATTTCGTGTTAGTTCTCTGATGAATACCCAGTAAGATTTTATTTTAAATTTGATTTTTAAAAAACCTTCACACATCTATATTGCCAATATTCATTTTGGGGGTTTCATTGTAGGCATTAATTAGTTACTCAAAACCCAAAGTAATAACATACAGAACTAGGGGGAAATGCCTTTAAATAGAATCAGTAAGTGGTGGGATGTTTTGTTACAGAACAATAGGTAACTAGAATGCCTAACTTGTGGCATCAAATTCTAAATCGGTTACTGTTCAATAGAAGCAGAATTGCCATGAGTGGTGGGAGTTAGTGAAGCAGTCTACATGAGGATAACCTGGAACTCAGGATGCAACTAGTTCTACATTTTCTAGAACAAACCTTGCACCTTAGTGATGCAGATAACCTGCAGGATAAGTTCGTGCCCTTCACTGCAGAGCTGCACGTATCAACAAAGTTTATGAGCACATTAGTGACAGCATGCGTGTGCCACAACAGCACTAGCCCCACGTCCATGCGTCACAATCCACTGTCCATAAATTTCCACTCACATCCATTTCTCCTGTGGCCAACTCTAACCAAGAGCCATACAAGGACGGGAATTCTGGGAGATATAGTTCCAGGTAAGTCAACACAGTAAAAATGCACCACAGACAGGATTGGCTATATAAATACTCAAGCACATGTATTGACAAGGGAAAGATAGTCACAAAATACAGTTTAGGGAGAAAAGCAGATAATACAACAAAAAATATAGTATAATCCAATTTTTAAAAGCATATTAATAATATTTATAAATACAGAAAAATCTTGGAAGAATATATTAGTAAAAATATTAGTAGCTAGTTTTGTACTGATGCTGCTATAAACTTTTATTTTCCTATTTTGCTTACTTATTTTTATTATCTATTGTATTGATTAATTTTATATGTTAATTGAGCTATGGGGTGCCCAGATTAAAAACTATTTCTGGGTGTGTCTGTAAGAGTGTTTCCAAATGAAACACAACTTCCACAGGTAGGGGACCTTGAAGAAATCTAAGACGCCAGTGTTCATTTTGGTCTGTCCTGCTGCAGGCCCTTCCCCTGTGGTGTGATTATGGGCCGGATATTTCAGAATTAGAGAAAAACACAGCTGGGGACTATTATCTCAAATTGTAGGGGAAGGGAAATCAGCCCTAGAGTGAGACCAATCCTTAAAAGTAGTGAATGAGATTTCCCAAGAGTTTTAAATAAATAAAGCACCCTGCTTGATGGAGATTTGAACTGTGGACGTTTGAAGATGACCCCACAGAAAGCTCTGACTTGAGCTTGGACCAAGGTGAGCAAATGGGGTTAGCGCTATTAATTCTAAGAGATTTTTTTTTTCTTAGACTGTTGTGGGGTGAGGAGGGATCATATTTTTCACACAGTTTTAAATTCTTTCCTGCACATCTTTTAATTCCTTCTATTTTCCTTACTCATTGTATTAGTTTTGTAAGGCTGTCATAACAAAGTGCCACAAACCAGGTCAGGTGGCTTCAAACAACAGAAATTGATTTTCACAGTTCTGGAGGCTCAAAGTCCACAATCAAGGTGTTGGCAGGGCCATGCTCCCTCTGAAGGCTCCTTCTTTGTCTTTTCCTGGCTTCTGGTTGCTGGCAATCCTTGGCGTTCCTTGGCTTGTAGCTGCATCACGCCAGTCTCTGTCATTGCATAGCTTTCTCCTCTGTGTGTCTCCTGTCTCCATGTGTCCTTTCCTCTTATAAGAACACCAGTGATTGGATTTAGGGCTCATCCTAACCTGGTGTGACCTCATCATAACCAATCACGTCTGCAAAGACTCTATTTCCAAATAAGGTCACCTTCTGAGGTTCTAGGTAGACATGAATTTTGGGAGAACACTATTCAACCCACTGTACCCATCAATAACATTTTAGACTCAGTGTCGTGGTCTCATGGAGGGAAGTGAAAGAGAGAACCAAGAGGGGAAGTGAGAGCTGCACTGCACCCCCAAACCATATCTCACTGGGTGTCAGAATGGACAGTTGTCCAGGAGGCCTCTAGGCCAAGTGTCAGATGGCATAGTTGTTCATGAGCACTTGAGGCCAGGTGTCAGACAGGATACTTGTCCACAACGCCTCTAGGCCACAACCACAAGCAAAGGACCTTGGAGGAGAGGAGAGTGACAGGAAGCTGCGGTCAAGAAGTTGCCTCAGAGAGGGTTTGTGACAACCTTCTTCCCTTTCCCGAAGTTGAGCCCTCATCCACAGCTTAAAAAGTTGCTAGAAGGGAAGTTGTATGCCAGTCTTAGTTCTTCATCTATAAAGTCTCTGATGCATAGCAAACAATGAGGTGATTCAAACCATTCAAAATAGCTCAGTGCAGAAGCTTTTCGTGTGTGGTGTGGGTTGGGGTGGCTGAGGAGTAAAGATAGCTGAGAAGGTGATTCTCCTCAGGAAAAACGTTTGGTTACAAATGGCCAGAATGCATACTTAACAAGACAGGGGTATCGATCAGGAAATAATTGTTTGCTGGAAACAGGCAGTTTTTTCACTGGGTAATTAAGATGGTGTCACTAGATAACTACTCCAGGGAGAATCACTCTTCCAGCTCAGTGTCATTAACCTGGCGCCATGGCAACAGGCTGGCCTTGCATTCTCCCTCCAGAGCTTTCTTTTATTAATGTGTCTCCGGCTTACAAGTTACAGCTTGCTCCTTCTGTTGTGTTGCTCCAGACACCAAATGAAAAAAAACGCAAGTGACAAGGTAGAAAGAAAGTGAGGTAGATTTCATTATTTAGCACAAGCCTTCAGGAAAAGCAAAAACAAATAAACCAACCAACAGCTAACTACAGTGAAAGGCAATTTTTTTCTTTCATACAGGTCTGTATATCCTCATGGTTCATGGACCAGGAGTGTCACCCAGGAGCTTGTTACATGTGCAGAATCTCCGACCGCACCCTGGAATCAGAATTTGACCTTTAGCAGGGTCCCCAGGTGATTCGCAGTCACACTAAGGTTTAAAGAAGCACTGCCAGGCCTGGCGCGGTGGCTCACGCCTGAAATCCTAGCACTCTGGGAGGCTGAGGGGGGCGGATCATTTGAGCTCAGGAGTTCAAGACCAGCCTGAGCAAGAGCCAGACCCCGTCTTTACTAAAAAAAAAAAAAAAAAAAAAATAGAAAGAAATTAGCTGGACAACTGAAAATATATAGAAAACAATTAGCCGGGCATGGTGGCTCATGCCTATAGTCCCAGCTACTCGGGAGGCTGAGGCAGGAGGATCACTTAAGCCCGGGAGTTTGAGGTTGCTGTGAGCTAGGCTGACGCCACAGCACTCACTCTAGCTGGGGCAACAGAGTGAGACTCTGTCTCAAAAAAAAAAAAAAAAAAATCTGCAAAGTGTCTGAGAATATTCATCTTTTACAATGAGGAGAAACAAAATGCCTGATACCACAGACCAGTGGCCCGCTCAGATATATGTTGGTGCATCTCATTCTATCCTCCGAATCTTCTAAATTTTCTTTCAGAACTGATTTTTTTCATTAGCTATGTCCAACGTTGTTGAAGTCATTTACTGAGCTTTATGTTTTAATGACTCTTTTATTCATTTCTTACATTTGTTACATTTTTTAAAGAATTAAAATATTTTCTCTCAATAATGTTCTGCTCTTGTGTTGTTACCTAGTGGCATTACAGATGTTTCTGCAATCCTGAATAGAGCACCACCATAGTTTCCTGTCCGTTCTAAGCACATCTTATCAGTGACCTGAGGGGACACATTGTTCATTCCTGCATGTGGGGGTGCTTTCCAATTAAAGGCTTTGCTTCTAAAGAGACTTCCAAATTGGGTTCATTGAGAAGAAATGAAGGAAGCTAAAAGCTTTTCACTTGAGATTTGACGATAGCCAGAAAACCTTTGTTAATCATGAATGTTAAGTGGTAACATTTACTTAGCGTGGTTTATAAATAGAACATTGCTTGGAAATTACATAGGCACAATCTTAAGTTTCTGTGTAACCGTTGGCTGTTCTTTCTACGGTTTCTCCTAAAAGTGGAACAACAACATCTCACAATCATTTTTATTTTGGACTCTCTTTTTAGAGGTTTTATTCGGCTGAGAACTGGGTTTTATTTTGGCTCTTGCCATCTTCAGCAGCAGGTTCTCAGTTAAGGGGACTGAGGTGATGTAGGGGAGGCGCTAATGATCCTGTTGGTGTCCGTATCTTTGCCCCTTTGTGTCGTGAGTAGGGGTCACACGGGACTGTGTGGAGAAAATCCCTATAATTGGCTGAGTACAAGGGAGAGTTTTCCAGAACAACAATAACAAAAATAGCAGTATTTGGTGTGTTTGTCAGGGTTTTCCAGAGAAACAGAACTAATAGGATGTTCTCATTGCTTGGGGGACATCTGTCTTTTTCCTCTTAAGGCCTTCAACTGATTGGATGAGGCCCACACACATTACAGACTTTACTCAAAGCCTACTGATTTAACACATTGCCTGCCACACTAGAAAAAAACAAACACTTTTCCTTGGGACCATGGTGCTTTATTATGAAAATAGAATAAAAACTTCAAAAACAACACAATCCTTTCTAATGTAATGAAAAATTTGGTTTTGTTTATTGTTTTCTGTGCATGAGTTATATGCAACTTGAAAAATAGTTCTTGTGGCTCCCAAGGTGAAGAGACGTGTGAGTCACATATGCTTCATGAGGCCCCTGGCTCAAAACTAGTATGAGATAAATACAACTCACATGGCAGTTAATGTGTTAAATGTCAACTTCACCTAAAAAAATGCCTTCACAGCAGTATCCAGATAAGTGTTTGATGAAATATCTGGGGACCATGGCCTGGCCATATTGACACATGCAATGATCCATCCCATGGGGCCATTTTGAAAGCTGGAGTTGGGATAATTTGTTATAAAATCCTCAGAAAAATGTTCTCAAATCACTTTGAATTGTTTGCTTTGACAAAGGAGTAAAGATCAGAATACTTTCAATGTCACTGCCATGCTGGTGGAAACCCTCCATGAGGGCAGAGCTTCATGCTTTACTCTAAGCGATGGTCTCAGGCAGAGCAGTGGGCAAGCTTTGATGTCAGATTGTGGAAGTCTGAGTCCTGGCTCCACTGCTTCCTACTGTGATTTGCTCCTATACACTTCAGTTTCCTCATCAGTAAAGTGAAAATAAGTTTAAATGTTTTAACGCATGGGAAGTTTGCAGAACAGTGCAAGGAACATACACATGTACCTTGGAGATATTGCAGATTTGGTTCCAGACCACCACGATAAAGTCAATGTTGCAATAAAGCCAGTCATGTGAAGTTTTTGGTTTCCCAGTGCTTATAAAAGTTATGTTTCCACTACCTATAGTCTAAGTGTACAATAGCATTACATCTAAAAAATGTACTTATCCTAATTTTAAAAATATTTTATTGCTAAAATATACTAATGATCAACTGAGCCTTCAGCAAGTTGTAATCTTTTGGTTGTTGGAGGGTCGTGCCTCAATATTGATGGTTGCTGACTGATCAGGGTGGTGGTTGCTGAAGATTATGGTGACAATTTTTTTTAAAATAAGACAACAATCACATCCAGTTACAAATTTCTTTGTTCCTTCTCCACTTCCACTACTTTACTTGACTAGCCTTTAAAGATATATATTTTTAAAAAAAAGACAACAATGAAGTTTACCACACTGATGGATTCTTCCTTTCAAAAAACATTTCCCTGTAGCATGTGATGCTATTTGATAGCATTTTACTCATAGAACTTCCTTCAGAATTGGAGCCAATCCTTTCAAACCGTGCTGCTGCTTTAATCAGCCAAGTTTATGTATTGTTCTAAATCCTTTGTTATCATTTCTACAATGTTGACAGCATCTTTACCAGGAGTAAATTCCATCTCAAGAAACCATTTTCTTTGCTCATTCATAAGAAGCAACTCCTCATCTGTTACAGTTTTATCATGAGATTGCCACAATTCTGTCATATCTTTAGGCTCAAGTGCTAATTCTATTAATAGTTCTCTTGCTATTTCCACCACATCTGCAGTTACTTTCTCCACTGAAATCTTAAGCCCCTCCAAGTCATCCATGACAGTTGTAATCAACTTCTCCCAAACTCCTGTTGATATTTTTACCTGTTCTGTGAATCACAAATGTTCTTAATGGCATCTAGAATGGTAAAGCCTTTCCAGAGGATTTTCAATTGACTTCACCCAGATCCATCAGAGGAATCACCATCTATGGCAGCTATAGCATTACCAATGTATTTCTTAAATAATAAGATTAGAAAGTCAAAATTATTCCTTGATCCATGGGCTGCAGAATGGACGTTGTGTTAGCAGGCATGAAAACATCAATCTCCTTGTACATCTTCAGAGCTCTCGAGTGACCAGTTGCATTATCAATAAGCGGTAATATTTTGAAAGGAAATTTTTTTCTGAGCAGTAGTTCTTAACCATGGGCTTCAAGTATTCCATAAACCATGTTGTAAACAGCTGTTCTGTCATCAGTCTTTGCTGTTCCATTTATAGACCACAGGCTGAGTAGATGTAGCATGATTCTTAAGGGCCCTAGGATTTTTGGTAAATGAGCAATGGCTTCAACTTAAAGTCGCCAACTGCATTAGCCCCTAACAAGAGAGTCAGCCTCTTTTTTAAAACTCTAAAGCCAGGCACTGACTTCTCTTCTGTAGCTATGAAAGTCCTAGATGGGCATTTTCTTCCAATAGAAGACTGTTTTGTCTACATTGAAAAATCTATTGTTTTATGTGGCCACCTTCATCAATGATCTTAGCTAGATCTTCTGAATAACTTGCCGCAACGTCTCCATCAGCACTTGCTGTTAACCTTGTGCTTTTGTTACAGAGTTGGCTCATGAACCAACCTCTGCTAGCTTCAAACTTTTCCTCTGCAGCTTCCTGACTTCTCTCAGCCTTCACAGAATTGAAGAGAGTCAGGACTTTGCTCTGGATTAGACTTTGGCTTAAGGAAATGTTGTGGCTGGTTTGATCTTCTATTCAGACTACTCAAACTTTCTCCATATGAGCAATAAAGCTTTCTTATCATTAATGTGTTCACTGCAGTAGCACTTTTAATTTCCTTCAAGAACCTTTCCTTTGCACTCGTAACTTGGTTAACTGTTTGGTGCAAGAGGCCTAGCTTTCTAACCTGTCTCAGCTTTCAACATGCCTTCCTCGCTAAGCGTAATCATTTCTAGCTTTTGATTTAAAATGAGACACATGTGACTCTTTCACTTCAACACTTAAAAGCCATCCTAGGGTTATAAATTGGCCTAATTTCAACCTTGTTGTGTCTCAAGGAATAAGGAGGCCAGAGGAGAGGGAGAGAGACAGGGAAACACCTGATTGGTAGAGCAGTTAGAACACACACATTTATAGACAAAGTTTGCCGTTTATAAGGAAATGGTTTGTGACACCCCAAAACAATTACAATAGTAGCTTCAAAGATCACTGATCACAGATTACCGTAACAGATATGATAATAATGAAAAAGTTTGAAATATTGCAAGATTTACCAAAACATGACACAGAGACGTGAAGCGAGCACGTGCTGTTGGAAAAATGATGCCAACAGACTTGCTCAACTCAGGGTTGTCACAAGTCTTCAATTTGTAAAAAAATGCAGTATCTGTAGAGCACAGTAGAGTGAAGTGCAATAAAATGAGGTATGCGTGTATGTTTTGAATTTGTATGCCTATATTTATTGAATATTTTATTTAAATAAAATATTCAATGACCATTAGCTTTTATTGTAATTTATATTAAGAATTGCCGGGCTAGGTCGCTCACACCTGTAATCCCAGCAATTTGGGAGGCCAAGGCAGGAGGATTGCTTGAGGCCAGGTGTTTGAGACCAGTCTGGGCAACATGGTGAGACTCTCGTCTCTAGAAAATATTTTTTAAAACTTAGCCAGGTGTGGTGGCATGCACCTATAGTCCCAGCTATTCAGGAGGCTGAGGCAGAAGTATGGCTTGAGCCCAGGAGTTTGAGGTTGCAGTGAGTTATGATGATTCCACTGCATTCTAGCCCAGGAGACACAGTGAGACCCTGTCTCTATAAATAAATAAATAGATAGATAGATAAATAAAAGAGAAAAACAAAAGAAAAGAAAGAAAAAGACCTTTTAAAAAAAATCTCTAGGGGTGGGCGTGGTGGCTCACACCTGTAATCCTAGCACTCTGGAAGGCTGAGGAGGGAGGATCACTTCAGCTCATGAGCTCGAGACCAGCCTGAGCAAGAGCGAGACCCTGTCTCTATTAAAAGTAGAAAAAATTAGCTGGTCCACTAAAAATAGAAACAAAAAGTTAGCCAGGCATGGTGACTCGTGCCTATAGCCCCAGCTACTTGGGAGGCTGAGGCAGGAGGATTGCTTGAGCCCAGGAGCTTGAGGTTGCTGTGAGCTAGGCTGACGCCATGGCAGCTCACTGTAGCCTGGGCAACAAAGCGAGACTCTGTCTCAAAACACACACACACACACACACACACACACACACACACACACAAAACAAACTCTAAATAATGACAAGTAAATAAAAATTTTAAAAAAGAATAAAGCCAAACATTTTCTTATTTTGGGTTGATCTTAGAGATAGGCTTTGAACTTGTTTTATTTTGTTTTTAAACCTGTGTCCTTACAGAAATTTAGACTAGATTCACCTCTTCTTACCTTTTCCCTGGGGTTGGCATTTCAGTGTCTCCTAAGGGACATTTGATGTGAGCACTGGTTGTTTCTCACTGGAAAAACTGGGAGAGGGAAGAATCATAAAGACCCTTGCTAATATGCCTGGACGTGACGGACAGAGGGATTGGCTGAGCAGATGGCAAGGATGATCTACCATTTTATTAACCTTGCAAATGGACCACCCTATTTTAAAGAATTGATGTGTAAGTACTGTAGAGGTAAGGCTGTTTTTAAAAATATATAACAATTTTTAAAGCTTTTTTTTTTTTAATAGGGTCTTGCTCTGTCACCCAGGCTGGAATGCAATGGCACAATCATAACTCACTGTAACCTGAAACTTCTGGGCTCAAGGGATCCTCCCACCTCAGCCTCCCAAGTAGCTAGGACTACAGGCGTGGGACACCACAAGCAGCTAATTTTAAAAAATTTTATTTTTTGGTAGAGATAGGGTTTCTCTGTGTTGTCCAGGCTGGCCTCAAACTCCTGGCCTCAAGCGATCCTCCTGCCTCGTTCTCCCAAAGCACTGAGATTACAGGTGTGAGCTACTACGACCAGCCAAATATATAACAATTTAATGTTACAAAAATGACAAGCTATTTTCTCTTTACCAAATAAATTCACACCACTTAAAGGAGCCACCTCTATTTCCTTTAAATAGCAAACATCTTTATAGCATTTAAGATAAAATTATATTACCAAAGACTTGACTGATAAACAACTTTCCCAAAAAAGGGACATTCATATTTATGGTGTCTATCTGCCCTGTGCCCAGACTGGTTCTTGGCACTTCATGTAATCCATTGCATTAAAAGGTAGGGGCTCCTGTGAGGAAGCTGATTCTCAGCGAGACGCAGTGACTTGGTCAAGGGCACACAGCTGGTTAGTGGTTGAATCAGCTTCCCGAAGCTGGTTCCTGAAGTCTGGGTTCTTCCCCCTCCATTGTGAGGCCTATAATTACAGGTCTAGATCTTTCCTCTAAAAATCCATTCTGTGGTCCCATCCAACCCACACAGGTAAGACTGCTTTCTGAGCTGGTCCTAGGCAAAACTGCGGAAGCACACAAAGTTTGTCTTTGACAACACCCCCAACTCCATAGCAAACTTTCTCTTTGCTTACCTGCACAAACTTTTGGCCATCAGTACCTTGCTGGCTGTCCAGGTAGCTTTGTGGAGCATTCATCTGGGTTTGTTTCCTTTCCAGCATCTTATACTCACTATTGTCTCATTATTCAAAACTTACCTGCCAATTCTATGTGATGTCACAATAGTTAGCAATACCTTATACGGCCAAGTTAATGATTCATTAGTTACTTCTGTGTGGTTTGAATCTTTAAAACAATAAAGTACTAATGAATTACTTGCTTAATTAAATATACATTTTAAAGAACAAAAGAAAAGTGTTGTAAGGGTGGGAACTTCAGTGTAGGGCAATATTTTCAATTAAGTGGGCCTTTTGCTGTTCCTTAAGCCACACCCCTGGGTAGCCACCGACTGTGCCCGTGCATTTGGCTGGCTCGATGACATCTGAACCATTAGTAGCAGCGGACACATTTTCTTGTACTTTAGAAACCTGGGAAGGGGGTCCATTTACTTACTAGGAACCTCCAATATCTGATAATCCTTCTAGTTACGAAGACCACGGTTATGTCTAGCTCATCCAACTTTATGTCTTAGCGTTCCTATTAAGTCTTTCCCCTAAAACAAAAAACACTTCTTGTTTTCAGCTTTTCAGCTGCCAAGGGATTGAGCACGCTGTTGTTACCAAGAGCAAAGCTGAGTCCAATTTAGAGACCTTGATTTTCATCATGTTTTCAAACCCTCTAATCAAGTCTTCTTTCTCTCACTCATATTTCCTCTCTCATATCTGTTTCTTTTCTCTTTGTGTAGTTTGTCTTAACGCATGAAGAAAAACTTTTAAATGCAAAGAGAAAAATGAATGGTAATCATTATAAATGACCCATTAGAACTGAAGCCATTCAACTTGCTTATGTGAGCATACAAAGGTGTTTCTCTTTTCTGAAATACTCCACTGTACAGAGAAGAGTGTATTCAGATGTAATTTCATATGATTACCCTGTAATACGAGTTCCTTTCCACAACTCTGGGTTGGTTGTTTCGGAGCACATAAACAAATTGCCTACAAGTAAATCCTGTCCATCAAACCTTTATTTTTCTTTCATGAAGATTCTAATTTTCAGGCAAACTCTGGCAATGTTGCCTCCCTATTAAAATAGCAAGAAAGAAAAGTTTGAAGTTGGGAGAGACCTGGAAAAATCATCGTCACAAAAATTTGTCCTGAGTCAAATGTATTTCCTCTCTGAGGAAAAACTCCATAGCAAATGCAAAAGACCTCATCTAGTAAAAGGCAAAATTAAACAGTTAAATATAGAAGCAGAATGATTAAAGTGCTATTATAAACTTAATTTGTAGCCAAATTAACTAATGAATCATTTTAACTAATACTGAAGAGAGGGCAACTCAGTTAGGGAAGACTGATATAAAACTGACTTTTATCTATTATTTAATCCAAGGGCAGGGGTTCTGGTCCTGCAATCCTTAGGTGGATTTCAGAGATCTGTGAACTCTCAGGTATTTGGGGCATATTTTTCTGTATGTGGGCATTTTTTTCTGGAAAATGATCTGATAGTTTCTGTCATATTTTCAAAGGCGTCTAGGAATCACTGTTCTAAAATTAACGAATGTAGAAAAGTTTAATATGGTTATATCAGTTAAAGCTTGGTGTTCATGAGATCAAAGATGTGCATTTGAGGTCTTTTTCTCTTTTTTTTGAGACAGAGTCTCACTCTGTTGCCCAGGCTAGAGTCCTGTGGCATCAGCCTAGCTCACAGCAACCTCAAACTCCTGGGTTCAAGCAATCCTTCTGCCTCAGCCTCCCAAGTAGCTGGGACTACAGCCATGCGTCACCATGCCTGGCTGATTTTTTTTCTATATATATTTTTAGTTGTCCAGCTAATTTCTTTCTATTTTTAGTAAAGATGGGGTCTTGCTCTTGCTCAGGCTGGTCTTGAACTCCTGAGCTCAAATGATCCACCCACCTCGGGCTCCCACAGTGCTAGGATTATAGGCATGAGGCACCACACCTATCCTTAAGGTCTTTTTCTTTGGAAGAGAGGCAAGTCAGGCCTCTCTAGATAGCTGCAGCAAAACCAGACTGGAAAACTCAAGAATAGCTGAGAATTGGATTTAGACAGGTCCACTGTACAAAGTATGGCAACACTCAATGCTCTATGTATTTATATCAGTGACTTAACAAAATAAAACTTTGTTTCTCATTCACACAATGTGCAATGTGGATATTCCTGGTCAATAGGCAGCCTTCCATGTGGTCATTCAGGGATCCAGGCTCCTTGCCTCCTACGGCTCTGTCTTCCTGTGTGGTCTTGGAATGCTCTGTGAGAACCTCTGTGTCTAGCCCACAGACAAGGAAAGAGAGAGAAGGTGCAGAAGATCCCATGGGGGTGGACGTCACTTCTACCCACATTCCTTCGGTCAGAATTCAGTCACATAACCAAACCTAACCGTAAGGCAGGTTGAAAAACTGTAGTCTAGTTTTTGCTCAGGAGGTAGAAGAAATGAATTTGGGTAAACACATAGCATTTCTACCCTCCTCCCTTAAATGAAGCAACAGTACCAGGAAGCAGTTTAGATAAAGAAGACATGCTGCTTTAGATACTGGGAGAAAGTCCAATATCATAGGCAGACTGGGGTATTCTACAGACGACAGGCTCGAAGACAGTGGCAGTGGCGGAACAAGCAGGCTTAGAGGAGGTAAAAAACTGTCCAGAAGATGGGATGGTCACAGCGACATAAAGCCTATGAGCAAAAACGCTCAGAATTTCAGGCATGGAGGCAGGAGGAATTTGGGAAATCAGTTACTAGTAAGTAGTAATTAGAGCCCTAGTCTCCCAATTAGTACTCCTACCTGAAGGTAGGAGTTGGGGCTAAGAGTAGGGTCAGGCAAGAGCTAGGATGGATTAACCAAGGTCTGGGAAGATTATAGAGATGGAGGATAGAGCACAAGGGCAGGTGGTCCAGACAGACTGTTTATGAGATGACTTGTTCATGACCAGCACGTCAGACAAAAGTTGTTCAAATTCCTCTTGCCCAAGACCAGCATGGTCCTGGAGCAGTGCAGAGCCTACAGACAGTGGTGAGCTGTGAGGGGAGGCCCAGAGAAGTCCTGACATGATCTACCATCAAATATTATGCTTCTCAGTCACAGACCACAGCCCCAACTGACCCCAGCTCCCTCACAAATATCCTGTGGTGAAACAGTATAATCAAATCACTGCAGACCCTTCAGAGTACAAAGCAGGTGCCCGCTAAGAGTAAAGAGGGGCTGGAGTGACATATTTGCTTAGAAGGAATAATAATGAAAACAATAGCCAACAGGTGCAAGACACTGTTCTTAAGCTTTAAATATATGTAACCATTTAATGTGGACAAAAATCTTATGAAAAATGTACTTTTACCCTTCTATAAAGGTACTATAGATTACCCCAATTTTACAGATTAAAAACTGAGTAATGGAGACTTACAAGTGACTAGCTCAAGTAAGTAGTAGGCTGGGATTCCCAGAGATTTGGCTCCAGATTTGATGATCTTAACCACTATTTTATCCTGTCTTTCTTAGAAATTCAAGTTTGACCAATGTCTCCTATAAACTTTTACTCACTCAGTGGATGTGCCAGTGAAGATACACCCTATAACTCTCCCCCAGAGATCACATCTACCATTTTGTTTCCAGAAAGGTGCCCCATCCTTTTGGAATAAAGACTAAGTCCTGAACTTCCAAGACTAATACACGAACAGTTCACTGGAGTGACCATCCTCTCAAAGAATGTAAACTATTGTGCGCTAACAAGCTTTGAAGTAAAATATGTCACAAATGAATGACCACAGAACGTTAGGGCCACAGGAACCTTAGCATAGTTGCATCTATCTTAGTGTAGAGAGGGTGACTAGCTTGCAAAATGTCCCTTAGGAATAAAAGCAGGTGGTTCTAACTTGCATGGTAAAATGCAATTGAAAATTGTGATTTACTCAGCATAAGGGAGTCACGAGGGTTAAGAGCCAGAAACTTCTGATGGTGATATATGTAACTGCCTCAATTCTTCGGTTGCTAGAGGGACTATGGAAAAAGACAAAATGGTTCAATTTTATAGAATTTATTTTCAATGAAATGAGGAATCCAATTTCTTATGTAACTAATCAAGAATTATATAGTCATCTATCCATCCATTCATCCATCCAGGCATTTATTCATTCATTTGCTAAAGCAGTCACTCATTCCAAAATATTTGCCAAGCCAAAATTTTTGCTAAATCCTGGGTACCTGTAGCACTTTCAATCAGTATTTTTCCTTCTGCCTGGTGTTTAGATTTTTAACAAGTCCAGTGTATGGGGATTCTAGTATATTCTAATGAACTTGATATCAAATATGTTTCGGGATCCATAATCAGGCCATTAAGTATGGCAGAGTTTAAAGCTTCATCCATTAATCCAAAATAAAGAGTTCACTTAGGAGCAGTTCCTTTGTTGCTCCGAGGTGCATGTTTTTGCTCCAAGATGTCTTTTAGATATCACATGTTTAATCCCAAGCTAAGGTGAACAAGGCTCAGTCAACAGTAAGCTGCTTTCAGTATCAAAGGACTCAGCTTTCTGCAAATTGTGTTTATGAGAGTTTTAAGGTCCTTGCTGTTCTTGTTAAAAAGTGCATCCATTGTGACAAAGACATGTATTCTAAGTTTTCTCAGAGGATAGTGGAAAATGGATCTCTGCACCCTTCTTCCCTGCTAATACCAATCAGTTAGCATTGCTTGTGCAAACGCTGCAATTCTACCTCAGCTCTAAATAATTCTGCTTCAGTGATCCAGAGTTCTACTACCCTGAAGAAATCCAAAATGATTTATTTTAGCATTTGGTTCTGAACCACATGAGAACATTATTTTCTGATGGTAACAAGGAAGGGCACTACTCAGGAAAGAAAATAAAGCACAATGTCAAGGTGCCAACTTTCTAAATATATTTATTCATGTATGTATTTGTGGATGGAAAATTTTTTCCATGCTACAAAGTTTTGTTAAAAACAAGTTGTTACAAATCAATAAATAATAGCTATAAGTATCATCTCTTGTAAACAGAACAATAAACAGACGCAACTACTTTGCCCCACAAGAGACTTTGAATTTTTTCTGTTATAAAACTGATACAAGTATCACCAATTTTCTTTCCTTGAGATACAATTTTTTATTGCACGTTTGGCACTTGTCTTACCAGTTTCAGGTTTGTAATACACCAAAGCAGCACAAAGATTTCCATTTAAAATTTTTTTTCTACCAAATACGGGCTTATTTTCTGCCACTTGTTCACTTATCTATTACAAACAAAAAAGAAGCAAAGCACAAAAATTAATGCGGGTATGTGTGCTCGAGGCTGGAAATACTGACTGGTGTGAAAAGCTTTTTAACTAGCTGGGCATCAAAACCATATAGAACAGCCATTAAAAACTCACTTAGCAGCATGTAAATCAGCAGGTAGGTTATTCAAAAACTGGACAAACAGAATTCCTGGATACTGTTTCCATTTGGATTTTCCAACTCGTATGGTTCCAGCTGACGATACTCAAAAGTCACACGATTTATGTGTTTCCCACTGGAGACCAGGCGCACCACAGTGTTGTCACAGCCAATTTTCATTTGGGCTGTAATTGATGGAAAAAACAAGTTTCCTGGCAGGTTAGAAACCACACAGCCAAATGGTCTCTGTCACACAATGAAAGCCAGGGCGCACATCCTCCTCTCACATACCCAAACCATGCATCTGCTACCAGGTGAAACGTTTTTGTTTTCACTTTCATTTATACTGTATATAATTAATTATATAATAGTAAAATTGAACTCAGCCTTTCTCCTCAAGTTCAAGAACATTGTTATACCAATAAAATTGGCTGGAGAGAGGCAAGATGTCTCCTGGCCTTTTTCACGTTCCCCCGCCTGCAAGGCTTGGGTGGTGAAGGCACCCAAGGGCATTCTGTCTGTCAACTCAGCAACTCCGTAGTGGGGGCCGTACTGCCCTCTAGGGACAGACTGGAAATCTGCAAATTTGCAGGGGCAGTTTTTGTTGGCTACAGTCTCTGGGGCGGCAAGTGGCATTTAGTGGGCAGGGCTAGAGGACGAAATGTACTGCTGGACATTTATGTAGACAAAAAAAATCACCTGTTTATTATTTTCTGAGTCTAGGTAAAAACTCTGTTTTACACATAAACAAAAACATCACTTGCATGCTATAGACATACACCGAATATACTAATTTTTGTTCTATTGTCCACCTGCACCTTTTCGCCCTCATATTTTACATACTTCTTACATGAAATGGCCTCTGCTGTCCTTACTTCTGTTAAATACAATATTATTCTTTGTCTGTATGAGCATCTGACAACTTTTAGATCTCTTTTAGCATAGGTGTGTCTGAGCACATATTGAAACTCAGATTAGTTTAGTAAAAATTACTTACCTTTTATTTCTCCAGCCTCAAGCTGGTTCCTGAGCAAGACTTATCAGCCCTACAATAATACTTTCTGCTGTTTTAGTTTTCTCAATCTCCTCCCCCTTGTCTCTGTGAGACGTTTCTAAATTCTGAGAAATGCAAGCATTGTCAGTGTGTAGCAGGTACTTCACAAATATGTACCTGGGTTTAAACGAAGTAAAACAATTCAATAGAGTCATTGAGGTAAAAGTCAGTTTGAAGACATAGTAAATATAAATCCTATAATTATTTTAATATAAGTACTAGAGAGTCTAGGTTAAGTTTCTACCGGGAGGTCCAAATTTATCTTTCTTTATACAATTAGAAGGTGATAGTTCTTTTTCTGGTCTTATGCTGAATGTTAATCTGCACAACATGACCTATTTACTTTAGTTAATGTGCCTAATACTTACATATTATTTTGACATAATTGCTAATAAAATCCAATTTAAAGGGTAGGGTCTCTAATAGTTCCACATTGTCTGAACAACTTAGGAGGGACTCATGGAAACATGGTGAATGGGAGAAAAAAATGAACTCTCAAATGAACCAAAGAGTGATATAATTCAAGCCTTAAAATTGTCTTAAACCTCGTTTCAAATATCTAGGTAATGTGGGCAAAAGTGATTTTTTTTTTTTTGCCACTTCCGTCTCACCCTTTTGTCTAATTCAAGTTCTATCATTCAAGCAAAAAAGTAACTCTGGCTTCAATTATCTAAATTTTAAGGCCTGGGTGCTCTTTAGTCCCAGTCTTATCTTCTCACCCAGTTCAAGTACATCTCCTCACAGGTGCTCTCCAACCACTAGCATGAAGTGACTCAGTGCCTCGGACAGTGCATGCAAAAGGCTACATAAGCCACGTGCACTGGCAGCTTAAATCAGGGCTCAAATTTCAATCAGCACAAAAGAATCCTTTAGTTTTCAACAAAGTGAGTTTTTAGAATTTTTTTGCCTTTACCTTGATTAGAAAGTTTGCCTTGAGCCCAATCCTGCCTTAAATCTCATCTGAGACTTTTTTAACGCAGGTATATCTGGAGGAGGGTGGAGTATATATCCGGCCTTAGTGCTTACCTGTGTACAGTCATTCCTTGGTGTCTGTGGGGGACTGGTTCCAGGACCCCCCACGGATACCAAAATCCACAATGCTCAAGTCTCTTTTATAAGAGACTTGATGTACTATTTCCATATAACCTACACACATCCTCCCTATACTTTAAATCAGTGGTCCCCAACCTTTCGGGCACCAGGGACTGGTCTCATAGAAGACAATTTTTCCATGGAAGGTTGGGGGGTGGAGGGTTCCCGGATTATTCAAGTGCATTACATTTATTGTGCAGTCAAACCTCTCTGCTAGTGATTATCTGTATTTGCAGCCACTCCCCAGTGCTAACATCACCACCTCAGCTCCATCTCAGATCATCAGGCAATAGATTCTCACAAGGAGTGAGCAACCTAGATTCCTCACATGCACAGCTTACAGTAGAGTTCTCGCTCTTTTGAGAATCTAATGCCACCGCTGATCTGACAGGAGGCAGAACTCAGGCAGTGATGCAAGCGATGGAGAGCGACTATAAATACAGATGAACCTTCGTTCACTCCCTTTGCTCACTGGCCCACCCCATCACTCATCTCCTGCTGTGCAGCCTGGTTCCTAACAGGCCACGGAGCAGTACCATGGCCCAGGGCTTGGGGACAGCAGCTTCAAATCAACTCTAGATTGCTTATAATATCTAATACAATGTAAATGCCAAATAAATAGTTGTTCTACTGTATTTTTTATTTGTATTATTTGTATTTTTTTAAATTGTTTTTTAAAATATTTTCAAGCCGTGGTTGGTTAAATCTACGGATGCAAAACCCATAGATAGGGAGCCATATTAATTCTATTTCAGAGACGTTTTATATATCAATTCTATTATTTTGTAATGAATTATTCTATATGTTAATTCTATGTCAGATATTTTGTTTATTAAGGTCCATATTAGCTCAGAGAGAGAAAATACTGGTGGGCTGACCTGGTTTTAATGATAAAAGGTAACCACTGGTCAAAAGGACAGTCTGCTTTGCAGCTTCCTTACCTAACTGGTTAACAATCTGGGGTGAAGGAGAGAAAGGAGGAAGAATGGGAAGAATGAACCATGAGGTTAGAGACTGGTGTTCTTTCTCTTCCGTTTTGCTTTTGTCTCTTTAAAGATAATCTAAGATTCCTGCACCTGAAGCACAGATATGGGAGTGACCTTTATAGAAGTGTTTTATGTAATCCTCTCCTCCCACCCCACAGGCTTGGTTGATAAGTTTGGTCATGAGGTCAGTAATTCCCGTTCATCCTCACCCTACCGGAGCATAATCAAATGGACAATCCTCATTGGCCCCTGACAGAGAAGATCTGGCTGTGTTTGGTATGCTGGGACTAAACCAGTCTTTTATTACTGGGGACCACATTTACCTCTGTGTTGCAGAGGCCTCTGAGAGGCTGGTTTAGCTGTTAGAAGTTGGGAACACTCAGCAGTTCTGAGAATTTCTGGTGAAGCTTATCTCTTTGTTGTTTATTTACTATGAGTAATACATATATACACACACACATGGAAAACTTAGTTATTTCATTATCATACTATTACTAATTGATGGTACATCTACTATGTGAGCCATAGTTTTTGTCAGTAGGCAAACCCTTTAGTCTCTAGAGGATGAAAGCAGGGACCCCCAAGAAGGTAGGAAGAGCATAGAATTAAAAAGCTTTGCCTTTTCACAGTTTTTCTTAGGGTCAAACTTAAACATACATCATTATTGCTTCATAGGTTTCTCTCCCAATGTCAGATATTTGGGTAATAGATTTTGAAACCATACATAGGCTCAAATATAAAAAATCTTCATACCAGCTCATGGTGCAAAATTAAAGTTTTTTTGTTAAACTTGTCTTCCAATGTATAAAAAATTGGGGGTGGTTTACTTTAAAAAATCTTGATAAGCACAAAAATAATAATCAAAGAAATGTCTCACCAGGGCCATGAAAAGGGTAGCAAAGGTCAGCTAAAGGCACCATCTTGGAAGGGTCCAATCCAGTTCCTCCCAGCAGCTCCACAAAGTCTCCTATCCCCCCACAGCCTGCAGAGGATTTCTAAGGGGACAAAGCAACAGAGAGGGATATGTTTAAACCAGCTACAGAAGTCAAACCATTTGACCAACAGCATGTTGGTAAAGGCACTCAATCAGCCCTTTGACATCCTGGCGGTGCCATTTAATTTAACATCTGGGACGCCGGAAATTAAAAGACATTTAAAAGGAAAAAAAAATTCATAAAGATTGCTTTTCTAAATCAGTTGAGTAATCATTTTTTTAAAAAATGTGTCAGTGCATGTTTTTTTTCCCCCTCAAGCTGAAAGACTGGAATGATAAAATGGGAATCTGTAAATTCCATATGAGATGCATGAAAATTGAACTCAAAAATGCTTTGCTTTCTGAATCATTTGGACATACATCCTGAATTACTTGAATTTCTTAATGCATGCAGTCAGAGTTAAACCAAGCCAAATACCTGCATTTTATAAGTAGGGCTTTCACTTCGGTTTTTCCTTCACCTCACTTCGTTTCCTCTTTTTTGTGAAGGAATTTTTCTGCTATTCATTTCTGCCCATAAGGATTAGATTCATCATGCATATATTAAAAAAGAATAAAACACTGACGTGGGGCTCAAGTTAGCTAGAATTACCATCATTTTTCTCCTTCCAACTAAAACAAATTTATTTTGAGAAACCCAAAAGAATTGATTCTAAGACTTTGTGTGGTCCACTGTCACCACCTTTCTCAGCTTCCCTTCATCCTTCCCTCACTGTCTTGTCCACAGCAATTCCTGTGCCTTGCTTTCCCACACAGACAAAGCAGCCACTCTCAGTCCCAAATGTTGCACTTTGGGCCACCCACCTGCTGTGATCAGGGCTGGCCTCATTGGCATGCCACCTGTGCAGCCACATAGGGCCACGCTAGCAAGGCCCTGTGTTTGGTTTAATGCTCGGCTACATCCTCAATAAATTTGTAATAAGGGCCCCTACATTTCCATCTTGTACTGGCCCCCACAATTCATATAGCCAGTTTTGCCCATGATCCTCTTCTTCGTTGGGGTGTGCTCATTAGGAGATCTAGTGGAATGTGACAGGGTGCTCAGTGGTTAACTAGATAGACCCTGACACATTCAGGTACCAAGATCTAAAACAGAGAACTTGAAAAACACACACATACATAAGTACACACATTCAGACATTTAAAAGGATGTTGAAATACAACTGGAACTAAACAATAAATTGGAAAATAATATAATGGCATCTGTTGACTAATGAAAGGAGGCAAGTGGGGATATATACTTTTTAAGGGCTTACCTGTTACGCACTGGGTTCTATGCTTAGGTGCTTTATATGTAATTTCATCAACTGATGAAATAGAGGTTTAATTAGCCCCACTGTGTACAGGGCTTCATGTTATTATATTGAGAGTTGAATAAGCCATTTAGGGGTGAGGAAAAACCCCTTAATTGCCTTTCCCTGGAGTAGAGGATGCCCAGGAGGAACATCTCTTGAGACTAAACTTTCCATTTGGTTCTGTAGGTTCCAAATTTCAGCGGATGGTCTTGAAGGGAAAAAGGCAGACTCAGGAGAGAGAAATGGGAAATAAAGAAATTGGGAAGAAGTGGAAACTAAAGTGAGGAGAACAAAACAAAGAAACAAGGAAGTTGGGTGCACCTATTCCTTGGTGTTCAATGACTTTTCTCTCCTCTTTGCAAACCTCTCAGGTTTTCTTATAAACAGTGGCAGAAACTGAGTGATGTAGAGACCTCTCTGAGATTCAGTTCCTCAACAGTGACCCCTAGATGTCTTTGTTGAGGTTCTAAGCCACCATTATCTTTTGCCTAGACTACAACAATGTACCAGAGGAGTACCTATATTCCTTGTACCAAATGTAAGATCCAAACACGGACTCAATGTGCAAAATGGAAGGATTTTTTTGGTGGAACTCACCTTCCAATATATAAGAAATCTGCAATGTTTTATTTAAGAAAATAATCTTGATAGGCACATTAATAATAATCAAAGAAACATCTCACCAGGGCCATGAAAAGGGTAGTATGGCCCCTACAGCCCATTCACTGCAAGGAAGCCAGAATGACTTTTTAGACAATGTATAAGTCAGATCATGCCACTTTCCTGCCTGAACCCTTCCAGTGGGTTCCCATTGTACTTAGAATAAACTCAGACTCCTTAACATGGCCTGCAGGACTGTCCACACTCCAGCCCTGCCCCTCTCCCTGAAGCTGTCTCATGCCACACCTCCCCACCTTGCCTTCTTTCCATTCTGGGAACCCAGCAAGCCCATTCCTGCCTCTGAGCCTCTGCACTACTGTTCCCTCTGCTCCCTGTTCTTCCTGTGGCTGCTGGCTCCTTCTGACCTATCACTCAGGTCTCACTTCTCAAAAGGTTTTTTCCTGGCCACCTTACTTCAAGCAGCCTCCTGTCTCTCCCTCAAGCCCCCTGTTCCCAGTCACTGTGTATCCACCACTCTGCTGCATTTTCTCTACAGCACTTACCACTATATGAAATACATGGCAACTTCACCCTTCTCATCCCACTAGAATGCAGGTTCCCTGTGAGCAAGACCTGCCTTGGTCATTGCTAATTTCCAGCATCTAGAATAGCGCCTTGCCCATGGTAAGTTCTCAGAAATATTTTCTAAAAGAATAGATGCCTAGAACCCTGTAGGCTCTAAATTGTTCAGAGGAAAATACCAAGATTACTCTGTATAGCCTTAATAACTAAAGTGCAGCTCTCTGAAGCTGTGACCACACCTCCCATCTTCTTTATTTTACATCAAGAATGACACATAAACAGTATTAAGCCAATAAGGCTGTACCAAAGGTACCCAAACACGTCCTTATCAAAGGATTATTCTTCCACTAAGGTCCAACTAAAAAAAGATAGGCACTGGTCCATGAATTTAGGGCTTAAAGGAAATTGGATATACTCCTTTTCTCATCTATTTATTTGGTGTTCACTAAAATCTGTCTGATGAGGAACTATGACTGCCTTTGATAGCAGCAAATACATGAGTTATCTTAACCGAGGCATATGAGACAGTAAAAGGAAATGAGGATGACTCAGAGGGAAGAAGCCATCAGTGCAAGTAGATACGGTCAAACTTCCAAGGTCCATACAGAAGTTCATTTGAAGACAAATTGATGGGGATTCTCAGCTAAGATTTTTAAGGCAAAATGTATTGAATTACCTGAAGAGTATTAAAATACTCTTCAATATTTTCCTGTATTTTGCAATATAAAAATCCAATTTTGCATTTTATGCTAGAATTAGCATTCCTTCATAACACAGTTCTGTCAATGAGATACTTCCTTCATGTCAAAAGAAAATTCCAATAATCAGAAAAACAGCTGTGTAGATGACTCATACTAGGTTCTGCTAGGAAAGAATTTTTGTAAAAGAGGCAAGTACAAGAGAGTTCAATTGTAATTATATACCACAACTTTACCAGTTGAAAACATTTCTTACATCATGAGAAAAGTGTTCAAGCAGTCAGGATGGGCACCTGAGTACGAGACTTGCAGCATAACTAAAATAGAAGAAGGGTTTAGTGACAGCAGCTAGGGCAAGCACGTGAGGTTTCAGTCAATCAGAGGGACGTACTACTCCAATTTGCTAATGCCCAGGTTTGCCGTGGATGACTGCTTCTGCTCTGACAAAGCTGTGGCCTTACAGAATGACTGGGAAGCAAGTAAGCAACTCACCTTTAACTGAAGGCCATTTAAGTGTCCCAGGGTGAGGTCAGATATTTTGATCACTACAGGGTAAATTATGGAGAAGCTGCAGTTGCGATGCTGGTGTGGAACTACCAGGGTGAACTTTCCATTTGGGGTCTGAGAGATGACATTGCAGGCTTTGTAGAAAAAAAAATCACATTGGCATTACTTGGTTTGCTGGATTTTTATAGGAATTTATTTTATCCTTATTCTAGGCTCCTGTTCATGGTCTAGGGCCTTCTGCCTGGGAAGAGAGTATATGTTTCACAAAGGCAATCTGGAGACAGGAAGGAGATGGGGAATAAAACTCATTGGTGACACGTGGATATTGTTGGGAGGCCCTGGGCTGCAGGGTCTTCTGATCTTAATCTCAAGGGGTTACCTTGTTTATAACAATCACAAGACATAAATCAATAACTGAATAAACCATACTAGCTGGTCATAGTTCTAGGAACATGTGAGTTAACCAACGTCCAGGTTCAAGCTGGGAATGTGAAAGAATCAAGGCTTAGAGGTGAGGCCAGAACTCAAATTCTGTCTATCTGAAGGCTTCATTCATAGAATTTGGAGCCATAATGCTACTTTTTAAATAATAAGGTAAATAAATAATTTCATTTTAAGTATTTTCTAATAGTGATGAAATAGGCTAAGAAAAAATAAAAAGATATCAGGCTTAAGTCTGAAAAGTACTTGCCAGGTGTTAAGTGATAAGTTGACTAAATGGTAAATTATTAATGTTTAATTTACTCACAAGAATTTCCAAAATTTTTTGTTTCGTATCTCATATCTAGATTTATAATATATTTATTCTTCTAGATATGAAACTAGAAGCATCAGAATTTATACTTTTCTGCTGATTATGGGACAAAAGTTTCTGATTAATCAGAACCACCTCTTCTTATATGTTTAATTACATTTAATTTTGAAAAGAACTGAAATTCCTTGATGATTCTCATTTCTAACCAAACACAATATAGGAAAAATATTTTATTTTGTCCTCTACAATTATTCTGCTCCAGTCTTCAGAAACAGCCTTTTTGGTGGTAGCTTCTTTTGGAAATTTTTTGTTTTTTTAAAAAGAGAAATCAGAAGATCAGTATATATTATTCTTTGGCAGATTAGGCCCCTTCCTTCAACTACATGAAGCATTAATATAAATACTATTGTATACAATCTAAAATGAGTGATATGCTTCCTTCTGATTTTTGAAAAGATTTTTCTCTTAATAGGGGAAAAAAACAATGAACAGAGGAGTAAGCTCATTTTGATTAAGATAATGTCATGCTTTAGGCCTGGGCTGTTCAGTTTCACAGCACAATCTATGTGAGTGTCCATGAGAAAGGAATTAAATTAGAGTGGTGGGCTGAGAATCAGAAAGCAACATTGAGGTGCTCTGGTCCAACCCTCCACTTGGGGCATGACATCTGTCTACCACATCCCAGACATGCAGCCTTTTAGCCTTTGCCTAAATATCTCTAGGACTGTAACTTCATATCTGATCCCGCAAGCTTATCTGGGATCAGCAGAATGACTTGGGAGACTAAAAGTTGGTCGCTGAATGCATTGTAGTACCTTAGGAGATCAGAATAAGACTTTGGGGAAAAAAATAGAACTGTACCCATCATAAATTGGTATACTATCTAGCCTGGGAAATAAATTAAAAACTGTGATTTGATTTTCATAATCATGAATAAAAAATATCCTTTAGGTCATTTCTAATTAAAACAAAATTTCCATTCAAATTATTCCTCAGTTCAAATTTCTTAAGTCCATGCAATGATACCTCTGAAAAGCAGGTTTCACTCCCAACTTTTAACTGAGAAGACAGGGAGCCCACTTACGAAAGAGGTTGGGATCTGTCTTTATGGTTAACGTGAATCCATTTCCTGGTTCATGGACCCGGAAGAAGATCATGGCCACATTCTGGGAGGATCTGATGCTCCTCCTGCTCAGACCACTCTCGCAGAAATCTATGTACCGCTCCGTCATGGGGAGAGGATGATCCTGGGAACTGGGGAACTTCTCCCCCTTGAGAATCCAACCATCAAATACCTTTCAAAAAAATATAGACATAGATGTTACATCAGCTCCTGAAGTCATGGGTGTGTTGCAAGGGGGAAAAAGTTATCCAACAATGGGCCTTCAGTCATAAGTGAGGAATAGCCTACACTCCCTGCCTGCTTGCTTTTCATTTGAGTATTTTTTTGACTTTGAGGGTTGTTTGCAAGTAATATTATTAACTAATTAATGCTTGTTTTTCATTGCAAATAAAGCTTTCAAACTAAATCAACTTTCTTATACTTATTTTATCATTTCAACCACCTTGGTAAGTGAAACTACAGGCAATGTACATTTTTATCTTGGTCATATTTTCCACATCCCACCTTCAGAATTCAGTAGAAACATAATTTGGGTTTTGTTCAACTACTCTCTTTCCTATAGTCATTGAAACATGAACAAAATATCTCAAAAATAGGTAGCAAAAGAAAAAACTGGAGCATCAGCTTTACCTGCCAATGGTTATATATGCCCATTTTTATCTTTTTTTTTATCACATATATTACTTTAAAATATCAAGAACTGCTTCAACAGTCAGGCAATGATGGCTGGAATGCCACTTGGGACTTTTCCCCCCTTCATTTGTTAAACTTTGCAGTTGGACAAAAGGTCACTTTCTATTGACTTTATTCCCCAAATCACCACAGGTCTCCAGTTTAATGAGTCCAGTCTAGTCCACGTGAACAAAATTGCCGGCAACCCAGCTACGAATTATTTCCAACGTGTTTGCCAGGTTTCAAAGTAATTCTACTTTCGAGGTTTTAATCATGATTATTTTAATTGGACAGTAGAACTCCATCAGCCATTCTAGACTGACCTGTTAGACTTACGGACACCGGCTGGAAATGCGGATGCTGCTAATTTGGGGGTCTTGTCCTCCCCTCCCACCTGTCTCAGATTAGATTTCCCCTCAGCATCCCTTGCTGCAGCCAGTGCCCTACTGATCCACAGTTGGGTCGCCCAGGCACTGAAGATAGCCTCTGCGCGCTTGGAACAGCTCCACCAAGAGAGGGACCAGCAGGAGCGAGGCAGACCCAGATCTCAGACGTGAGGGTGGGGCGGGCCCTCTAACCAAGACCAGCTCGTTGGGTGGACTCGAGCGCTGGTCCTAGTTAGTTTTACCTTATTTTCTCTGCCCCAGATTGCGTCATGCAGCACTTCGCGCTGCGAGTTCAAATCCTTAGACGTTCCCAGTGCCACAGAAGCGCACAGAGGGAAATTTAAAAAGCCACTGCAGCGTTCAGAGGCACCAGCCCTACCGGGTGTGGGGCGAGCTTCTCGCCGCGTGAGGGTCCCCGAGTGCGCCTTTCCGACTCGGGCACCAGCGAGCGGAGTGTCTAGCGAAGAGTTGTCACCGGCTCCCCACGCTCGGCAGCCCCATGCTGAGCGCAGCGCCCAGCCCTTTCCAACCCTGGCGTGGCTCCCGGCCGGGGCTGCGCGAGGCAGGGACGCCTCACCTTGAGGAAGTCCCCGCCCTGACAGTCGATGGAGACCAGGTCGTAGTGGATGGTGATGAACTCCTCGGGCTCACCGATGAAGAAGGCGGCGCAGTGCAGCTGCGGCCGGTCGGCGGTGAAGGTGAACTGGCCCTGGAGGCTCAGCATGTCCAGGCACCCTGTGGACGGCGGGGGGATGGCGGGGACAGGAGCGTTGTCACACGGCCAGGAGACGCGGGCTGCAGCCACTGTGGCACCGACCTTGGGCAGCCCCTCTGCGCGCGCCCCCTCCCCCGGCTCTGCAGCTCCCCAACTCCCAGCCTCGGCTGCGCCGGGTTCCCGCGCCCCAGGGTGCGTCGCCCCCTCTCGTCCCGGGCGCGCCTCCTCAGACAAACCCTTAGCGACGGGAATCGCGCGGCTGGCGGCCCGCCAGCCCCTTCCCAGGGACGTCCGGGCCAACCTCCCCGCGTCCCCGGACGCCAGCCCGGCACCCCGACTCACGCAGAGCGCGGCGGTACGGCTGCTCCTCCTCCAGCTCCCGCTTCAGGTTGGCGCTGAAGAGCGGGAAAGGGTCGTAGTCCGCCGCTTCCCGCAGCTAGCAAGAAAAACGGGTCAGTCTAGGAAAGTTCAAGGGGTGGGAAAGAAAAGGGACCGGGAGCGGGGCTCCCTCCCGGCCGCTCAGCGAAGCGAATAGAGAGAGCGGGTCTCCCCGAGTCCGGAGGAGACGGGACGCTGACCCTCTCCATCTCTCCGTCGGACCAGCGTAGCCCCAGCGGCCAGAGGGCAGGCGGGCAGGGATATCCAGGGGCTGGGAGACAGACCGGTCTAGGGGAAGCCAGGGGAAAGACAGGCTCCCACAGAGAGGGAACAAAGAGCAAACCCCCAAAAGGCTGGGGACAGAGGCAGCCTGCCTGCCGCCCAGGGCTGAACACTCACGCAAGGCAGGTGTGATGGGTCGACACAGGGATGGCTCACCTCCAGGTACCGGCTCTCGCCTCTGAGAGCCACCAGGAAGATCAGAATGAAGTGGCACTGAAGTCTGAAGTTAGGTGACATGCTGGCCTTGCCTCGGCAGCTGGGATGCTCTGCTCCAGAGGTCGTGGGCTTTCCTTCCGACACCTTCGCGCAGCCTGAGGGCTAGAAGCTGGTAGGGTCCCTTTGCTGGGTCTCTTTTATAGAGCAGTGGGGAGCGGAGGCTCTCTGCCCCTTCCCGATCGGAGCTCAGTAACCATGGGTTACCCTGTCTCATTGACAAAGTACGTGGCGATGACGAGGGTCCAGCTCTCAGCCACAAATCTTCAGCGTGGCCCAGCATTATTCACCAAGAGTGATTACAGTCGCTACAACTTAGTGAACTGAAAATGTAGGATTAAGAATGAGGCAGGGACGAAGAATAAGGGAGGGCATTTTCTTGACTTGCCAAATGGTACATTCTACTTTTCTGTGGACATTGGGGAAATTTTCAGTTTTGAAAATCAACGTAACAAACTTACACACATGCATAAAATACCCAAACACACAGAAGGTTATCATGAAGCCTCATCCCATAACCTTGGATGGAATCGTGCTGCGAATTATCGAAGAATTTAGTACTCATGCAATTGCTCATGCCTGTCAGTAAGAAACTTGAGGCATTTTCAGCTCCAAAGAGGCTGACAGAAGTCAAAGTCTGCTTTTGCAGAATATTGCAATAATGCAATTACAGGCTTTCTTCCTGTCCCTTAATCTTTGTTTTATTCTGTTGCCGTTTCTTATAAGCATTTCCTTAATGGAAAGCTAACTCTGGTGTCAGTGGACTTCTGGATTTTAGCTGAGCTCTGCAACTTGACCTGAGTGTTTATATGATGTACACACTCCTGAGCCAGGTAACTGTCTTATGACCTTAGCATCCATCTGAATCACTGAGAGATTAGGTCATTCCATATCATGCCTTCAGATACCTGGGTTACTTTAACACCCTGGTGGAAAGAACTGAGAAGCTCTATTATAACTGCTCACCAGTAAATTTACAGGGCTAAACAAATGACTTAGAAATCCAGAAATAAGTATAAGCTTATCTTTGCTGATTAGGAGAGAAGAAAATTGTTCTTCTTTGTGTTCAAAATTGTGGGATATATACGGATGCTCCACTTTTGACTTTCTTACCCCTTTCCAGTCTATGCACTAAGCATCATTATTAAAAATTTTACAAATAGTGAGACCATAATACAGGATTTTGACAGAATGAAATGGCTATATTTTTAGTTTAAAAATACTCATAAACAGCAATTAGTCTAGTGGTGTCAGAACTTGACATTTTTATGTTCGAGACAATTCTGAGCCACAGAGAGTGTGAGGGAGGAGAACACCCACAGGTCATGAATGCCGGCCACCATGTCCTTCTCCCCCTCCCAGGGATTGTTTAGAGTCTGATTTTTAGAAAGGATGTTAAAAAACCTGAGGGGAATGAAAAAGGAGAAAAACAAATAGCTTAACCCCACCTTGCTTGGCCTCAAACACGCCAGGCCATCTTTGGGTCCATCTCCCATACCTACCTGTATGCCTAGAGGGAGCCTCAGGCACACTCACCTGGCATGCCATGGCCCACACTCCTTTCCTGTCAGCTTAGCCTTAGCCTTGGCCTGCTCCCAGGAGTCAGTCCAGCACTCACCTTGGAGACCTCTGTCTTTCCCACCTTGGGGGTCTGGCACCTAGTGTCACTCCAGCTTGGTGCTGCTTTGTTAGCACCACCAAGGAGACATTCTTCCCCAACTAGCCCCTTCACACCTCTGCCCCATACACAGATAAACACATGGACAACACTGATGTTCCCAGTATCCTTCATGATGCTTCCTCCTCAGGAACCACACGCAGCAAGAGCTAGGATGAATGAGGGCCAGCACAATGACTGATTTTATGTAATATCATAACACAGCATCTGATTTTATTAATACATAATAATCCACACATTGTCCTATAAAATGAACTTCATTCCCATCAAAGCCTATGTGAAGAAATTACTGTGTAATTTTCACCAGCTTAGTAAATATCTACTAAGCCAGTAGAAACTACTTTTAAAAAAATAATAATAACAATAAGGATAATTAGGCCAGGTGTGGTGGCTCATACCTGTACTCCTAGCACGTTGGGAGGCTAAGGCGGGATGACTGTTTGAGGCCAGGAGTTTGAGACCAGCCTGGGCAACATAGCAATACCTTGTCTCTACAAAAACATCAGAAAAATTAGCCAGGCATGGTAACATGTGCCTGTAGTCCCAGGTACTCAGGAGGCTGAGGCAAGAGGATTGTTTGAGCCCAGAAGTTTGAGGCTGCAGTGAGCTATGGTTGCACCACTGCATTCCAGCCTGGGTGACAGAGGGAGACCCTGTCTCTAAGGGAAAAAAAAAGTAAAGATAATTAAAGGATGAAAACTATAACCTATGAAGGAAAACTAAAACGATAAAATTAGAGGACAAAGAAAAGCCAGATAGTGATTCTCTTAGAGAAAGTATTAAAAATGAGTGAGAACAGTAATTTGGATTAGACGGAAGAAAAATCTCTGGGCAATAAGTAGGTGTATGTTTGAGGACTGAGAATAAATTGTTTTCTTGAACTTATTTGGTCATTCATATAATTAGCTTAATATTTGAAAGCTAATATTTAATATTTAGTTGTTCTAGAACTTATTCATCTTGCATAAGTAAAACTTTATACCCATTGATTAGCAACTCCCAATTTCCCTCTCCCCTAAACCCCTGGCAACAATCATTCTACTCTTTGCCTCTATGAGTTTGACTACTTTAGATACTTCATATAAATGGAATTGTGCAGTATTTGTCCTTCTGAGACTGGCTTATTTCACTTAGCATAATGTCCTCAAGGTTCATCCATGTTTTAGTATATGACAGGATTTCCTCCTTTTTAAGGCTAAGTAATATTCCATTGTATGTATATATCACATTTTCTTTATCCATTTATCAACACGTAGGTTGTTCCCACATCTTGGCTATTGTGAATAGTGCTGCAATGAAAATGGGGGTGCAATGAACATGGGGTTGCAGACATCTCTTTGAGACACTGATTTCAACTCTTTTGGATAAATACCCAAAAGTGGGATTGCTGTGTCATATGGTAATTCTATTTTTAATTTTTTGAGGAAACTCCACACTATTTTCCATAATGACTGTGCAAATTTATTTTCCTACCAACAGTGTACCAGGGTTCCCTTTTCTCCACATCCTTGCCAAGAGTTGTCATCTTTCATCTTTTTGGTAGTAGCCATCCTAACAGGTGTGAGGTGATATTTCATTGTGGATTTAATTTGCATTTTCTTGATAATTAGTGATGTTAAGCATCTTTCCATATATCTGTTAACCATTTGTATGTCTTCTCTGGAGAAATTTCTAAGTCCTTAGCCCAATTTTTAATTGTATTATTAGTTTTTTTGCTATTGAGTTGTAGGAGTTCCTTATATATTTTAATAGAAATTAACCCCTTATCAGATATATGGTTTGTAAATATTTTCCCCCATTCCTTAGGTTACCTTTTCACTTTGTTGATTGTTTCCTTTGCTATGCAGAAGCTTTGTAGTTTGTAGTCCCACTGTCTATTTTTAGTTTTGTTGCCTGTGCTTCTGGTGTCATATCCATGAAGTAATTACCAAAACCAATGTCATGAAGCTCTTTCCTATGTTTTCTTCTGGGAGTTTTATAGTTTCAGGGCTTACATTGAGTCTTTAAACCTTTGAGTTATTTTTTGTATACAATATAAGATAAGGGTTCAATTTCATTCTTTTGCATGGGGATATCCAGTTTTCCCAACACCATTTGTGGAAGAGACTATTCTTTCCCCATTATGTATTCTTGGCACCCTTGTTGAAGATGAGTTGACCATGTAAGTATGGATTTACTTCTGGGCTCTCTATTCTGCTCAATTGGTCTAGATGTCTGTCTTTATGCCACTACCATGTTGTTTTAATTACCGTAGCTTTGTAATACGTTTTGAAATTAGGAAGTGTGGTGCCTTCTGCTTTGTTTCTTTCTCAAGATTTTTTTGGCTAGTTGAGGTCCTTTGTGGTTTCATATAAATTTTAGGGTTGTTTTTCTATTTTTGTAAAAATGGATTTGATTATTTTTTGGTACAACTGTTTCAATAGATAAGATTTATTTTTCAGATGTGTCAGAGATCAGGAAGGAAGAAATTCAGCAAATACCCTTTGGGGAATTAGTATAAATCAGCCTTTGAATGAAACCCTCATGTGCCAGCTATTTTCAATCTAAATGACCATCAGCAGTCAGTAGAATGCAGGACTTTTGGGGGTTGCAAGTGACTGAAACCAAATTTGAACTTAAGCCAAAAGGGGAATTTATTATCAAGACACAGGGCATCTTCCAGAATGCATGGGGGGGGGGACTAAAGGCAGGGACTTGAATGCTACTCTTCAGTCTCTCTGTCTACAAGCTGGCTTCCTCCATGTCTGCAGTCCCTGTAGTGGTAAACAGGACACCAACAATTCTTAAGCTTTATGTGTTACCATTAAACAAATAAAAATACCATGAACTAATGTTCTGATAATCCCCAGTCCACAAAACTGTGGGAGGAGGCTTAGAGGCCAGGGGTAGGATCCTGTCATAACACAACTGTTCCAATGACAGAATGTGGATAGCAAAGGGAGAAGCAGTTTTCATAGGAAGAAATGATGGATTCACAAAATGGTATCTACAAAAAAACAAAACAAAACAAAACCCTACCTGGATCCAATGATGTCTTTGATCATAAATTTTCTCACCTGTCAAATAGTAATATATACTGGGAATTATTGTAGGGATTAAATATTATAACATATATAATACATAGAGGATAGATTTAAATGATAGCTATTATTAAATTATACCAATCATATTATATGTCCTTATCACTAGAGTTTTACTTGTAATGATAATAGTGTTATATGGGTGCATGCATAGGATATGTTTTTCATATTATTATTAAATTAGAATGAACAGCTTCATGTTAGCACATTAACAGACTTTAGGCCAGGCACGGTGGCTCACGCCTGTAATGCCAGCACTCTGGGAGGCCAAGGCAGGTGGATTGCTCGAGGTCAGGAGTTCAAGACCAGCCTCAGCAAGAGCGAGACCCCCCGTCTCTACTAAAAATAGAAAGAAATTATCTGGCCAACTAAAATATATATATAGAAAAAATTACCCAGGCATGGTGGCGCATGCCTGTAGTCCCAGCTACTCGGGAGGCTGAGGCAGGAGGATCGCTTGAGCCCAGGAGTTTGGGGTTGCTGTGAGCTAGGCTGACGCCACGGCACTCACTCTAGCCCGGGCAACACAGCGAGACTCTGTCTCAAAAAAAAAAAAAAAAAACACCAGACTTTAAAAGCCATAGTTAGAAAAAGAACTATAATTACACAACTGCATTTCAAAAGATTAGCTGAGAATGGATCCATTAAAGATTATGCACCATAATGGCCAGTAGTGTAGCTGTGTCAGAGAGAAAAGCTGAAATGAAGACTGTAGTGAAATTGAGACGGTTGAGGAAAGAGGGAAGTTGAAGTCACAAAGCAGAAACAACAGAAGATAAGATCATTAGGAACTGCCCAAAGTATTCTGACCCCATATCAAGGACTGTTGAATGACATCACCTGTTACGGCCTGGGAACACTGGGAATAAGAAAGTAGTGATTTGGCAAGAAGGTTTCCAAAGAGTAATGATGGGAGGAAAGAATGAGAGGTTATCACTGAGTCAGAAACAAAGTCCAAACTAAAAAGATCTTTCTATATCCAGCCAGGTAGTCAATCCTTCTTCAAAGACAGCTGCCCTGTAAATTAACCAAATGACTAGACTAGCAGCAAAAAGCGAGATGGCGCAGCTCAAAGCAAGACACCTGCAGATCAATAACTGCAAAGGAGATTGGGGATTGTTCATGTTTGCGCAACTGCTTCCTTGACTTTGGAGTGACATTGTTATCTCATCTCCCTTCAGGCTTACTCTAAAATATGCCATGACTAACATCTAGCCAGTAGATCATAATGAAATGCCATTTAATATCCCTCACTGCCTGCATCAAAGGGAAAAGTACCGCCAGGTCCAGAACCGTCCTATGTCATTAAGTAGTGGTGACGCGCATCGGCACGTAACAGCCTCTTCCCTGACGGCAGAGAAATGCAGTATAAAGAGTCTCATTCCTTAATGCCTTAGAATAGAGCCAAAGGAGAAAAGTCTTCCAGCTATGTGCAGTGACACGAGAGGTTCTAAATAAGGACAGCAAGAGAGAAAACTGCAAGCTAGGCAGTGTTTAGTTATCTCCGGTGCCTCCTTATCTCACCTCTGCGGGACCCCTGCCAGCCACCAGTCTACTTCCCCCCTCTGCCAGCCCTTCCTCCCTCCTGCCTTCTTTGAGCAAACTCTGAGCAGCAGATTTAGTTGTATACTCAGAGTATTTTATATGTGGCTTGAATAGCCTTTATCATATTTTATTCTAACTTTTAACATGTCTGTTTTCCATCCTGTATGTAAACTCCTCAAAGGTCCCCCCTGCATCTGAGTTCCCCGCTCCCTCCCCAGCACCCAGCACACATACACCTGGCACTTCTGGGTGCCACTTAAAAACACATTGAATAAAGGAGCTTCTACTTCCACCTAGTTACAAATTAGAGAATAGTCACCACTAAAATGTCACTGACAACATCTGAAGATATGGCACCAGCCAGGCAATGAGAGTCGAGTGGTAAAACTTCAGGAAAGGGAAGCGAAGAGATGCTGAAACAATTCCTTGGGGTCACCACTGAAAGACCACAGCCAGCTCCCAGTGCAGTAGTGACACAGGTGGGGAGGAGGCTGGAGGGACAGGCCCCGTTCAGGGTGAGGCAAGTGGGGTGCTCACCTGGGACACAAAAGTTAGGCAGGTGCTGAAAAACTCAGTCATGACAAATGATACTGTAATGCAATCTGTTATATGAAAATTAATGTAAAAATCTATGATGAACAGAATATCACAGTTTTCAGTAAGTATACCACCTGTATCAGTGACTTTTTCCTTTTGCCTCAGGCCCCACTATGGCTCAGCACAGCACTGTGGAGGTAGCATATAGGCAAAATTTCATGGGAGTAATCATGAGGTGGAAGGATCGCTTGAGGCCAAGAGTTCGAGACCAGCCTGGGCAACATAGTGAGATTCTGTCACTATAAAAAATGATTAAAAAATTAACCAGGCATGCTGGTGCACTCCTGTAGTCCCAGCTACTCAGGAGGCTGAGGCGAGAGGATCGCTAGAGCCCAGGAGTTCCAGGCTGCAGGGAACTGTGATCGCACCACTGCAATCCAGCCTGGGCGACTGAGGGAGGCCTAAATGAACAAACAAAAAACTCCATGGGAGTAATCAGAATTTTAGGGGTTTCATTCTGGTTTCTGTATATGTTAGCTAACAGAGTGGAAACAAAAGGCCTGGATTAGGTGTCCCAAGCCCTGGACCCTGATAGGAGCTTGGCTCTAAGATGATGGAGGTGGGAGTAACTGTCAGGATCACTGCCGGAAACAGATGGCATCTCAAAGTGGCTAATTTCAAGAGAGTTTTATAAAAGGATTGTTTACAAAGGTGTGGGCAGTGGGCAGGGAAACCACAACAGAGGATGCGGCGTCCCAGGACCCACAGCAGAGAGGAGCTGTCACTCAGCCTCCTGGGTGCAGAACAAGGGGAGGAGGACACGGACAGGAACAGGTGGGGCCAGAGGAAGACATCTAGCCCTGGGGGCTGTCGGGACTCTAGGATCTTGCAATAGTTTTAAAAATTGTCTGCAAGTTCCTTGACACTTCTCACAAAAAGGTGGAGTCTAATTCTCTTTCTCCAGAATATGAACTGATCTTAGTGATGTGTTTCTAATGAATTGGCGAAGTGACACCGTGTGACTTCTGAGGCTAAGTTAATAAAAAGTAATATACTTTTATCTTGGAGTTCTCTCTCTCTCTCTCTTGGGACAGGTGCCATTGGTGTCCTCAGCCACTATGTACAGAGTTCAGCTGCCATAAAGCCATCATGCAGGAGAGGCCATGTGGGGAGACCACACAGAGATACAGGGAGATGCCCGGGAGCCCCAGCTGTTTCAGTCCCCGGATCTTTGGGTCATTTGAGTCCAGGTACCAGATATGTGAGTAAAGAAGCCCTCAAGGGGACCCCGTTCTAGCCACCACCTGATTGCAACATTGTGAAAGACCCCAGGCCAGGACCACCCCAGTTACTTCTTCCCATACCTGATCCACAGGAACCGTGAGAGAGAATAAACAACTGTTGTTTTAAGCCATTGAGTTTTGGAGGGAGGGATGTGTTATTCAGGAGTAGATAACTAATACAGGCCCTTTCCATTTCTAATCTCCTACATTCTCTGGGGCTTTGGCTTGGGGAGTCCCCAGGCACTCCAGCTGTGTGACAGCCTTTGTCTGGGAAGCCCTTGAGCTGAATCACCATCTGTGAGGCACGGCCTTGTGCCCAGAAAGCCACTTCCAGACTGAGTCGACATCTGTAAAAATGAGCTGGCTGGTGCCAAGCTCAGCTTATGGGGACATAGGAAGTGGCTGGAGGGCAGACACTAACACCCCAATGCCGCAGCCCTGAAACCAGCAAGCCCTCGCCAGCTGGTATTGGAATTATGCGGGAAAGATCAATAAGCACTGCTCCCTTTTCAATGCTCACACTTTTACATTTCTAATCATTACTATTGTGCAAACAGAACAAAGTTCCTCTAAGTTGTTCAGGGGAGGAAGACCATTTAATATTGAAGAAATCAGTTTTCTTGCCAATAGAATAGCTATATTGTAGGTCCCATTTATGTTTTAAAATCTCATGGTATAAAACTGACCAGGACACTAAATAACTTTAGGATTAAAAAGTAAACTTCCAGAACCAACTGAAAGAGCTTTCAATGGCCAAAATTGGAAAAATTTGAGCAACAAAACCATTAAAGTCGTACTGGATTGCAACCCAGTGTATAAATAAATTTCCACGAGTTCATGCCAATATAAATACATGATTGAATAAATTCATAAATGTGTGGGCTGCGCATAGTGACTTCCTTCCAAAGAGTAGAGTATGGGAAGGGCAAGGGAGGTGTGGAGTGGGCAGGGAGTAGCCTCACAGTGGAGAAGCCTGACAAACACTGTCTCAGCTGGATCAAGGGCAACATCACAGTTGTAAGTCACATTGGTACTATGTACCCTTGATATGATGTGATGAAAATGGCACTTTACCTCTGAGCTCTTCCTCTTATAAACCCATAACCCAAGCTAATCATGTGTAAAACATCAGATCAATTCTAATAAAGGAGCATCCTACAGTATACCTGAGCAATACTTCTCAAAATTTTCAAGGTCATCAAAAACAAGGGAAGTCTGAGCAACTTGTCACAGCCAAGAGGAACGAACCTAAGGAGACACAACAAGTAAACGTAATGTGGTATCTTAAATGGGATCCTGGAACAGAAAAAGAACATTAGGTAACCACTAAAGAAATCTGAATTGTGGACTTTAGTTAACAATAACATGTCAGTATTGGTTCATGAACTGTAACAAATGTATCATACTAATGTTAATAACAGGGGAAACTGCGGTGGGTGGGGGCAGGTGCATGAGAGCTCTGTACTATCTCTCATTTTTTTTCCGTAAATCTAAAACTATTCTAAAATAATAGTCTATTAATTTTTTTTAAAAAGTCAATTTTTAAAAGTTAGCATCCATATATGGACTTTTCAACATCAGAATGCATTTGATACCTTCCAGGCAAGACGCAAATAAGTTTTATCTCCAAAATTTCTCAGACCTTCCTTTCCATCTCATAAAAGAATTCTCTCTTAATTCTATTCATATGCAGTTATACCCTATCTTTTCCTCAGCCTCCTTTACTCTGGCTTCTACTTGTACCATGCTGCAGAAACTTCTCTTACTTAGGCTACTCCTAATTTTTACATCTACTGATCACTTTCTTTCTTCCTTGATTTTGCTGCATTTTTTGACACTTCTCTTTTTCTTCTTTTGGGAACTCTTATTCCTTCGGTTTTAGGTAAACTTGATTTTTTTAAAAAAGAGATATGTACTCATTTTAAAAACACTGAAAAAATGAGTTAAACCCCAATTTTATTTCATATTATTTCATCCTTTACATAATACATAAATATATGCAGGACCAAATTTAACAGTTGATTTTATTTACATCTTCAGCATTAGAAAGGCAGAGTCAAAAAATGGTGCTAATTTTTTTTTCCTTACAAAATCTTTTTTTTTCTTTCTAAGTCTGAAATATATAATTCTAAACAAGTAAATCATTTGTAATTGTCTGGGGCGGGGTGGGGGGGGGGAGTCATAATAGGTTGCCCTTAAAGTTACTGGCCATGTTTTAGGGAGGGAGTGGGATGTGGAAGACAGGGATGCATATTCCAAGATTTCAGGTTTAAGTTTAGAATACTTTTTGCTTGATGAGCAAAGAAGGGGCTAGAGGCACATTTTATTAGCTTAAAAACATGGAATGATGGAACAACTGGATATCTGTATGAAAAAAAACCTAGTCCCTACCTCATACCATATATAAAAACTTAATTTGATATGGGTCACAGACATAGATATGAAAGCTAAAACTATAAAGCATGTAGAAAAAAACAGAGTATCTTTGCAACCATGGGGTAGGCAAAGATTTCTTAGTTTATAGAAAGTACTAACCATAAAGAAACTGGGGATAATTTAAATTTCATTAAAATTAAACATTTGTGTTCACCAAGACATTGTTGGGGCTGAGTTCAGTGGTTCATACCTGTAATCCCAGCATTTTGGGAGGCCTAGGTGAGAGGATCACTTGAGGCCAGAAGTTCGTCATCAGCCTGGGCAACATAGTGAGACCTTGTCTCTACAAAAATAAGACAAATTAGCTGGGCATGGTGGCGTACTTGTAGTCTCAGCTACTTAGGAGACTTAGGTAGGAGGATCACTGAGCCCAGGAGTTCAAGGCTGCAGTGAGCTCTGATCATGCTGCTGCACTCCAGCCTGGGCAACAGAGCAAGACCCTGTCTCCAAAGGAAGAAAAAAACTAAAAAAAAAAACTAAAACACACACACACAAAAAAAACACTGTTGGGGCTCAGAAAATGATACCCCAAAATGAAGGCCTCAGAAGCAGCCTCAGAAACACAGTTTCTGTCTGACTTTCTCCTGCCCTCCTGTCTCTCACCCCCCCATTGTCCCCCGAGGCAAGCCATAGAAACTAGAATTCCTCTTCCCCAGGCAGGTTATAAAAACCAGAACTCCTTTTCCCCAAAGCCAGCCATAAAACCTAAAAATCTTACTCTAATCTCCCCTGCCTTTCTGTGTAAGAATTGACTATAAAGAAATTCTTTGACCCACTTATTTGATAGCAGGTCAAAGGACTGCCATTCCAGGAAGGGTCCTGCCCTATACCCAGGAGGAAGGAATGCTGCACAGCGGGGCCAACAAGAGTCTGAACAGAGAGGCTTTTCTGGATTTTCTGTTCCCATTTTGTCCAATCCCAGTTCTGCATGGCTGTCCATTCTTCATCAAATGTAAGCATAAAAATAGATCGTTTTCCCCGGGTCTTTGGATCTTCATTCTGAAGGCTCCCATGTTATGTAAAACCAGGATTAAATACATTTGTTATGCTTTCTCTTGTTAACCTGTCTTTTGTTATAGGGGTGTCGGCCATGACCTTTATGATGGGTGAGGAAAGGGATCACACCTTTCAGCCCTTACAACACCATTAAGAAAATTAAAAGACAAGAAATGGAAAATATTATTAATTAATATATCTGACAAATCAATAATATAAAGAAAACAATTCTATTTTTAAAATGGACAAATGAATAGGCACCTAATAGAGGAAAATATATCAATTGCCAATAAGTACACATAAAGGTATCCAACATTATCAGTCATCAGGAAGTACAAATTAAAACCATGAGATACCACTTTATATCCATTGAAGGGATAAAATTAAAAAGACTGATAACAACATTAAGAAAAATATAAAGGTAAACAAATTGTACTGTATTCATATAATGCAAAACTACTCAACAAGAAATAAAAAAGAACTGGTCCATGGATCAACATGGATGAATATAAAAATTGTTATGTTCTGGAAAAAAGAAAAGAAAAGAAAAGAAAATCAGACATAAAAGGAGTGCATGCCACGTGATTCCAAGGTGATGAAGTATCAGAACAGAAAAAACCGATACATGTTGACAGGAATCAGAACAGTGTTTGCCTCTAGAGGTGGGGGATCGACGGGACACAAGGAAACTTCTTGGGGGGATGGAAATGTTCTATTTCTTTATTGGGGTGGTATAATGGTTACATGGTGCATTCATTTTGCAAAACTCGTCAAATTGTACAGCTTTGTGTATTTTAACATGCACAAAGTATGGCTCAGTTTTAAAATATTGGGGAATAAAAATCATGAGCAACAACGTGTGACACTTTTAAAACTTTCAAGAGAAATGTTAACAAACTCTTGTTCCCTGAGGAACACTAGTGAGGGGTGACTGAGAGATGTAGAGTAAGAGGAAATAAGAAAAGAAAGAGGGAATGAGAGAACAGAAGAAACAGAACAGGAATGAGAAGAAGAAAAGGAGAGAAAGCACACAGGGAGGGAAGAGGTCTTGGTCCTCATCCTGTTCCTGGTCTTCCTCTTAGTGCTACTTCTTGGGATATCGCCAACTTTTTTTGAATTGCAAAATACGTACTACATAAGGAAGAGTGTATGAAATGTGCATCTACAGTTTAAATAAGAATAAAATGTGTTACCATCCATATTCCTATCACTCTATTTCTTAGAAGAAATCGAACATTACTAGGGTACTAGCCCAGTTGCGGCTCCTTCCTCCCCATCACAGAGAGCAAGGGTACTCATTCCTCTACTTTTCCTTTGGTTATGCCACCTATATATGTGTCCCTAAGTGATATATTGTTTAATTTTGAAATCTTGAGCAAGCACAAATTTCACCTTTATGAAGAAGCCTTTTCCAGTCTCTTACCTGGAAGGGTAAGAATCTGGCTGCTGGTGTTCTAGAAGCCGGTGGAAACATCTGGGAGGGTTCTGCAGTCAGGATTTGGTGTGCACAAGATCACTTATTCCTTCGGTTTTGGGTTCGGCGCTCAGACTTTCAACTGTGTCTGGTGTCATAGTACAGAGACCCTTTCCAGAGAATAAGCCTCCATACTTCTGCGGGGTGAGGGAGGACAGGCTTAAGGGCTGGGGAATGACAAACAGGAGAGACTGTCTCCTCAGACCTAGCACTTCTCAGACAACACTCATCAGTGCTCCTTATGTGGTGCCCTCTCCTCCTTCCTCCTCCAGCCTCCCTCCCGCCTCCCTCCCCAGGGAAAATTTTGCGGCTTAAAGCAACTTGGTTCATGGCTTTCCCCACCGCTGCCTTGAGGGTGGGCTTTGCTAGCCTACCAAACCAGTTTCCATGCTCACCTCTGTTTTCCAGTGTCCAAAATGTTCTTGTTGTTGTCTCCTTCACGGTTGTCCTCATCTGTGTGTGTGTGTGTGTGTGCGCGTCTGCAAGAAACCCTTTTATAGGAACTTTAATGAAGTTTTGGGAGACAGTGAAATTGGATGGTGAGTTCCATCTGCTATCCTCACTTCACAAATATAAAAAAAATTAGATTTTTTCTCTATCATATAAAAAAATTCCATGTTCATCTTAAAAAAAAAACCTTTTAAAATATAGATAAATAAAAAGAAAAACCATAAATCAACCTTAATCCTACCATGCAGATATAACCATGATTAAGTTTTTGGGTTATTTATTTGTTTATTTATTTAGAGACAAGGTCTCTCTCTGTCACCTGGGCTAGAATGCAATGGCCTCATCATACCTCACAGCAACCTCAAACTCCTGGGCTCAAGTGATTCTACAGCCTCAGCCTCCCAAGTAGCTGGGACTACGGGCATGCCACCATGCCTGGCTGATTTTTCTATTTTCTGCAGAGACAGGGTCTTGTTCTTCTTGCTTAGGTTGGTCTTGAACTCCTGGACTTAATTAAGCAATCCTCCCACTTTGCACATTTTGGTATTTATCCTTCCAGACATATACATAATTTTTCTTATAAAAATGAGATTAGAGTACACATGCTATTTTGCAATATGATTTCTTCTTCACTTCTTTGGTTTTCTTTTTGAGAGAGAGTCTCACTTCTGTTGCCCAGGCTAGAGTGCCGTGGCATCAGCCTAGCTCACAGCAACCTCAAACTCCTGGGCTCAAGCAATCCTCCTGCCTCAGCCTCCCTCCCGAGTAGCTGGGACTACAGGCATGCACCACCATGCCCGGCTAATTTTTTCTATATATATTTTTAGCTGTCCATATAATTTCTTTCTATTTTTAGTAGAGATGGGGCCTCGCTCCTGCTCAGGCTGGTCTCAAACTCCTGACCTCGAGCAATCCTCCTGCCTCAGCCTCCCAGAGTGCTAGGATTACAGGCGTGAGCCACCGCACCTGGCCACCATGATTTCTTTATGTTACATATCACAAACGTGCTTTTATGTCATTAAATACACTTTTTCCACATCATTTAAATGGTTGCATGGCATTTTATTGGCATGAGATTTTATTTAACCAGTCCCCTATTGATGAACCTTTCTATTGTTTCTAATACAGTAATTTACTATAATAATCAAACTGATGCATAATTTAAAATCTCTTATTTTGAATCTCTAGACTTAAAGCTAAAGACAGAAGCCAATGGATTCTCAAAGGTGGTATCTCTTTGAGTCTAGGATCAAAGATAAATCAACAGACCAGGGAGAAGGCAGTACCATATATAGTATTAGAGGCGAGATAAATCAATTACTTTAATAAAATTATGAACACTCTGAACCAGATACGTTTCCCCAATATTCACTCATTGCCTTCTTTTCAATTTAGAGGAGAGTTCAAAAGGAAAGGCATAGAAGTGTGAGGCCAGACTGAGGAAAGTAGTTACTTTATTTATGAGGCTAAAATGGTGGACTTTAGATTGCATTTTATAGCACACTATTCCTATCTGTTAAGGCCTCTGGGTATTCTGAGATCAAGAAAGGTCAAATTAATCTCAATTATGTGTCAAATTAGTAATCATATTAATTCCATATTGTCACCTGCTCTTTGGCAGGTTTGATAAACCACATGTTAAATTGATTATGCAAATTATTTTAGGTAAATTGAAACATCTGTTCCACACATCACCAGATTTCAAGGTGAAAGTCTTCCTGAAGGGTAGTTTTCAGTCCTGCACTAAATACGGCATGTCTTTTGGCTGCATCGTGCATTGGTCTGCCAGCACCTCAGCTCACCATTTGTGTCTTTCTTTTCTTATGCCACACATCAGGATGCTACATGTTGGCAGCACTGGACAGTAAGCTGGTTTGTTTTTCATACGTAATATATATTGACATGAACTATAAAAATGGGAATGAAAAATATGGCATAACTACAAGAGATTTATCTTTTCACTTCATAAAAGGATAAGTCATGAGGCCACAAAGGACATACAGGGTGGACACACTGGAAATCATTCCTGGAGACCCCAACAGAAAATGTGAGCTTGGATAACTTTTATTGTTCTAGATCAATATGTTGCTATAACAAAATACCACACACTGGGTAATTTATAAACAATAGAAACTTATTTCACACTGTTCTGAGGCTGGGAAGTCCAAGATGAAGGCACAAGAAGATTCGGTGTCTGGTGAGGGCTACTCTCTGCTTCCAAGATGGCGCCTCCTTGCTGTGTCCTTTGGAAGGAGGAACCGTGGTGGAAGGGACAGAAGAGCAAGAGGGCACTCTCTTCAACCTTGAACCCTTCCATAAGGACGCTAAACCCATTTATGGGGGTGGGGACCCTATGACTTAATCACCTCCTAAAGGCCATACCTCTTAATATTGTTGCATTGGAGATAAAGTTCCAACATGAATTTTGGACACCATCATTCAAACCATAGCACTTGTCTACTCATCTCTCCCTTTCAGTGAGATCACCTACTTTTGAGTTTGTGATGATGCCTTTGTTTTCATTTGCCACTATCTTTTCTTAGTTGCATTTTCAATAGAGAATAATGAAGTAATTCTCAAACTTCAGTTTTGCATAAGAATCAACTGGGGAGCTTGTTAAAAATACAAAGATTATCATTTAGTAGGATTGGGGTGGGGCCCAGGAATCTAGATTTTTCAAGCACTCGAGGTGATTCTGATGTGGTGGTCTGTGGTCTGCATTGGGAGAAATACTTGGTAGAGCACGATTAGGAACATGGACCTTGGAGTGGGAATTCTCTGGATTTGAATTCTTCCTCTGCTACTTATCAATATTCTCTCTGTGGCCCCGGGCAGTTATTTAATGTAAGTCTCAGTTTCCTAGTCCACACTATGGGATACTACAATATGGATGAACCTTGAAAACACTATGCTAAGTGAAATAGGCCAGAAATAATTCATAGAGACAGAAAGTAGACTAGCAGCTACCAGGGCTTGAGGGAGGAAAAAATGGGGAGTTTTTGTTTAACAGGTACAGTTTTTATTTGGGATGATGAAAAAGTTCTGGAAACGGATGGTGGTGGTTGCACAGCATTGTGACTGTACTTAATACCACTGAATTGTATGCTGAAACACGGTAAATTTTGTTACGTATACTTTACCACAATAAAAAGAAAGGTGTGGCCATGAAGGAATGAGAATAATATTTTCAAGTTGTAGTTTTAAAAATAGGAATAATAAATTCTGCTCCCCTGAGAAGGTTGTGAATATTAAGGTAATACATGAAAAGTGCTTGCTTAACACAGAGCCTTGCATGTAGCGACTGTTCCGTGGATGGTAGCTACCACCTGAGTAACCAGTGACAGCTCCTTCCTGCACGCAGCAATGTTTCACGGGCTGTTCTGAGAAGGTGAGTGGGTATGTACCACCAGATGAGGCTGAGACTCAACCAGATCAGGGACTTCTGAGTGCTCTATGGTGCATTCACACTGTCTAGAGGTGATCTTCTCACCTGCTGCAATTCTAGGGCTACTTCCAGAAGAGGCTGACTCACTCCACGGGACTCTCCCCTACTCCATGCTCCGGACAGAGGAAACACCACTGGAACAGACTCCTCCTTTCCATACTGTCCCTTGAGGGAGGGGAGAACTCCACTCAGCAACACAGTAGAGAATGGAGGGGGAGCCTTGCCCTGGGGACCCAGCCTGCCATCGGGTGCCTCCTGGCTTCTCTGAAGCTCTGCGTCCCTTCCCCCACAGGATGTACCCTCCTCTTCCCCTCTCCTTTGAATCATCTCAATTTTACACAAGACTCAGCAGACTGTTGACGCATTGAAAAATACATCCTTAAACATTCTTTTAAAAATAACTCCCGCAGTTGCAAATAGCAAGAATTAAGATTATTACACTGAATTAAATTTAATTACAAAAGTACCTTTTTGTTTTCCCTTGGATTTATTTTAGCATTGATGAGGCGAATATAATTTTGATTTCTAATTAGTTTCAGCTCCCACTGGTACTAAGCTGCTTTGTTTAGGTTTTAAATATTACAAAGAGTCATCAAAGGCTTTTCTTATCCTGGTCTTTTTTTTTTTTTTTTAATCTTTCTTCCTAAACCAGGAAAAAAATGTCTAGCTTCATTTAGTTTTTATTTTTTAAATGTCGATGAATAAATAAATGAATTTTCTTTGAAAAGCGTAATGATGGAGTCATTCATCTGTGGGATGAGGATGAGTGGGCAGCTCAGTGGGCTTCAATTTTCTAACTGGAGTTTCAAAAATGGTCTTCACTTCTCTCTTGTCACTATAAGGGCATAAAAATCTCCTGTTGTTGAAAGCCTGGAGTAAGCTCAGCAAAATGCTTATTTTCCTACTTAACCAAATTATATGACTTAGGTTGTGCCTATAGGGTATCAAAACAACTAGTCAGTCCTGCACAAGAACCAGATGAACAACAGCAGCAAATCTCATGTCATTTTGGTGGGGAGAAAAACATGGGCTAAGATTAAATGCTTGAATTTACAAACTATTATTGTGAAAGATGGGGACACAACACAAGTGACCTTTGAGAACAACGGACATCTTGTGAAAAGATACATTTGGGAAGTTTTTAGTATAAATTACATCCATAAATAATAAACAGGCCAGATGTGATGGCTCACACCTGTAATCCCAGCACTTTGGCAGGCTGAGGCAGGAAGATCATTTGAGCCCAGGAATTTGAGACCAGCCTGGGCAATATACTAAGACCACACCTCTACAAAAATAAAAAAATTAGCCAGGTGTAGTGGCACATGCCTGTAGTCCTAGCTACTTAGGAGGCTGAGGTAAGAGGATTGCTTGAGCCAGGAGTTCAAGGTTACAGTGAGCTATAATCGTGCTACAGCACTCCAGCCTGGGTGGCAGAGCGAGACTGTCTCTAAAATAATAATAATGATAATAATACTAATAAACAGTCTATTTTGGAAAAAATCAAACACTACAGATGAATGGCAAAAAAAGATTTAAAAAAACTGATAATTTTACCATCCAGAGATAACTACCCTTATAGTCACTAATCCTATTCTGTTCCTCCGTAACTCTCTTTATATATGTGTGTGTGAGAATGTAACTTTGAGTACATACTGGCATCAGATTTTACACACTATGACTTGTGGTGCAAAAAAAGAAAAAAAAGAAGTGGAAAGAAAAAAAATCAAAACTTTTGTTCATCCCTATCAGTGATTTCATCTTCTCAAGATTGCACCTTGCCTCTGGATATTAGACTCCCACAATCAGCAGCCTCCTGATGCAACCTGATGTTCTCAGGTTCCCTACCCATCTAGTCCTTTCCATAGCACTTCTCCCTGCCTGCCAAAGCTCAACCACACTAGGGCACTGAGAGTGAGGACAGCTCCCATTATGGATGGAAAGTTTGTGTTTCCTGCCCCGCAAAATCCTATGTTGGAACCTTAACCCTCAATGTGATGGTATTAAGATCATGAGGGTGGGGTCCCTGGGATGAGATTAGTGCCCTTATAAGAAGAAGAGAGACCAGATTTCTTTCTCTCTCCCTGCCTACCCATGTACAAGACAGGAAGAGAGCCCTCACAAGGAACCGAATGGGTGGACACCTGGATCTTAGACTTTGTAGCTTCCAGAACTGTGAAAAATAAACGTCTGCTGTTTAAGCCACCCAATCTATGGTATTTTGTTACAGCAGCCCAAACTGATTAATACACCTCCATTTTCTAGCTGTGCAATTTAGGGCAATTTATTTACCTCCCTGTGTTTGGGATAATCTGTGAAGTGGTAATTATCTTTACCCACTTGAGCTGTTGAAAGCATTAACTGAGATAACATGCCAGAAGCTTTATCTCTGCTAGGTGCAACATAGGATTCATCAAGTGTTAGTTCCTGTGTCTATCCTTCTCTGCCCAGAGAAATAGGTCCAATGTAAGCCATGTTCTTTGTTCTCTCAGGAGTTAATTGAATTGCCAAGGAAGAGCTCAGAGCGCTTAGCCATAAAGAAAATGAATCACTTTGTCTGAGTTTAAGGTATCAGTGTTTGTTTGGAGGGCTTTCTAGTCCCCTTCGTGAAATGCCATTGTCTCTGCAAGAAGCAAAATTACCCTGTAAACTGGAAATTTGATTATTTCTACTGTCTTATCTTTTTACTTGCTACTAGTCAGTCTGTAGGTTTCAAATCCAGATGGTCTAAAACTCTCTTGGATTTCAGAATAGCCTCTTGAGCCCACTCCAAAATCACAAATGGTACATATGTGCAAAAATATAAGTTATATGTCTAGATACATCTATGTGTGCAAAAACATAAGTGCAAAATTATGTCAACATGTCAAAAATATGTCTATGTGCAAAAACATAAGTCAACATCAATTGAATTTTGTAGGTTTGGGGACTCTTGTGGCTATACTTAGAATAAATGTACTAGGGAATGCACATGTTTGAAGCTTTTACTGGGGGGGGTGGGGGGACAAGGGCAATATACATAACCTAAACTTTTGTATCCCCACAATGTATTGATGCTGAAATAAGAATAAAACATTTAAAAATTAAATTAAATTAAAAAAGAATAAATGCAGAAACCACAGGTTTACACACACACACACACACACACACACACACACAAAAGGAATGAATGTCTCTACCTTAAATTAACATCTTAAGCGGAAAATGCATTAATAGGACTAAATCTATGACAATTTCTTCATCACAGGTTGCAAACAATCATTCAGGAGATCCAAAGGGGCCCCTTTAAGCGTACAACAGACTTTCTTTGCCTTTTTGCAGTTTCTGTAAGTGTGCAGACCCCCTCTGAACTGGCTTCAGGCCAAGAAGATCTTAACTTTGTAGGACTCACTCTAGCTCTCCAGGGCTTCTCCTGAATTGATTTAGGTGTCATTATCCACAAAACCTCTGTCGGGCTGTACTTTTAAAATATCTCCTCTGGTGGACTCCGACACCATCTCCCAGATGGGTCATATGCCAGGAAATCATGCAAACGCCCTTCTTCTCCCTGGATCCCCCTTTGCACTTCAGACATAATGGTCAATTGCTCAAAAATATCAGCTGTGAGTCAAACCCAGCGATCAATAGAACAGCACTTGGTGGTATTAAATAGAATTATGATTTAAACGTAAAGCTAAAGTAATCCCAGCTGACAAGCTAATCAGGAATTTTCAGAGCTGGGTGATTATATCTTTTCTAGGGTATTGAGCTTGGTAAAGAACTTCTCGCTGCAGATTGAACAGGAGGGGTTGGTCCAATTGCTTCTCACCCTTAGCAACCAAACCTTAGGCTCTGTGGCCCTGAAACCCACATTGTGAGATTTGTGCCTCCTTACCATGGAAATGAAATGAGATTGGATTTTTATGTGCTTCCGACTTGATTTCAGTCTTGGTTTCTCTGTGTCTCAAGGGACTTTGGGGTGTCAGTCCTGTGCACCTCAGTTTTCTCATTGGTAAAATTTGGACTTGCAATCGTCACGTCACCAGACCTGCCTAAGCCTGAGGACAAGGAGGGAGCTTGTTCAGTAGAGAGATCCCAGCCATTTCTCTGGAGATGCAGCCAGAGTCCAGAGTGGAATCTAGGAGTTTGTATTTAACGGGTATCACAAATGACGCTGCTGTGCAGAAGAATGTAGAAAACACTGGATTTGAAACTCCCTGGGCCTCCTCTAGCTCTCAGATTTCTTTGTTTTAAAGATGAAAAACTACTATGGGAGGAATAGAAATCATCTTTACTGCAAATACCTCACTGTTGCAGGAAAAGCACATCAGCTGCTGGATCAGCAGCATTTTAGGATGCCAATGTCCAAGGTGTTTTTAGTAATATTGGCTTCTTCACATGAAGGTCTACACATCTACTATACACATGCCTCTCTCCGTTCTTTTTACCTGTTTCTGAGAGCTCCTACTAATTGAGCCTCTTTCCTTTAGTGGAAGTGGATTGGCATCTCGGATCAATTGAACAATTTGTCCCTATGGTTCAGGTTTTTTGGTATCGTAGATAATACCCATCAACTAGCTATTGGTTATTTGGAAAATGTTGGAGACCATCTGCCCAAACTTTGCTGCCTATTTTGCAATGTGTAGTTCAGCCTGGTTCTACCATTCATTTCGATTCACGGGCTGTGTACAGTAACACTCAGCCTCTCTTTGGTTTCCAGCATGTTCAGGTTAACCATAATGGTCCCAGCTTCCGTTTTGTATCACTTCTTGGCACACATGCCCCAAACAGCGAGTCCTATTAGAACAAATGTAAAGCCAAGTGCAAGACCATGAGAGGAGTTTGCTGCAATTTGTTGGACTCATATTTGGCCGAATTTATGTGGTGCAATCACTTGGGAAATATTGCCTTCAATTCCCTTTTACTTCATGTATCAGAATAATTTTCTGTTAATTAATATGTTTCCTTTTATTGCATATACCTGAGAGACAAATCACTCAATTGGTGTGTCATCTCTTTCCCTGAATTAATAATGGAGTTTCCTGATGAAGTGGACACACACACAACTCAAAGCCTTACTTGTTAACTTTTTTCAGCAAAAACAAGAACAATGTGCACTTATCTTCACCCTTCTGTCTGCCATGTAAAAATCCAGGACGATTATCTAACTCAAAGTCCCAACTTTTGCCTGTGTTTTTCCATGTGTTGAATGCATTGTTCATCTAGGAGCTTTCATTCCACATTTGAGGCTCTGTAATTTTCTTTCTGATACATCCATCAACAAGGTTTATTGTTAAGTTCCTCCTACTGTGGCTCAGGCTCTACTAGTGAAGGTCACACAAGAGACAGCCAAACAGTCAACTTCGAACCCAGTAAGTGACACTGGGAGTTTGCAGAGGATTAGAGAGCTCCATCTGGATATGAAAAGAACTCTTGTTTCTTACTGAGCCTGAGCCGCTTCTGTCTTCAACTAATCTTCTATCATTTTGAAAGGGGAGATGGAAGCTGTGCAGGGCTTTGACAGTTTGCTACTTTCTGTACCCTAATGCAGAAAGAAAGCAGCCACTTTAAGTAGCTTCACCCTCCTGGCTCACCCCTTCTCCATAGGAGCATCATTTATTATTATGTAAAATGTCAGGAGGGACAAAGGATTCTCGCTCCCACCCTGAAGATGCATTCTCTCATTTTCGAAATAGGCTCTGCAGCCACAAGCACAACAACATTTACATTTAATTCTGCCAAGTAAAAGATTATTCAGGAAGCAATCAAATTCTAAAACTTCAGGCATCTTTTTGCAGCTTTTATGTTCAGCTCTTCTGCTCTGGGGAGATTATTGATGGCCCAGTTATGGTCCTTGTTTCCTTTGCAATTGAAGGACCCAAAGGCTGTAATTTATAAAGGTCCCTAGTGTATAAAAATGATAGTGAATTAAACTCAGGCACTTCTAAAGGATACTTGAAATCAATATAGATGGGGAGGGCCTGGGAGGTGTTCTCGCCCATGGGTCTTCTAACATCTGTGTAATGCCAGCACAGGAGGTGTCCCCTGCTCCCCTCAACATGCCCTCGGAGCAGAGAGGCGGGTCTGAGGAACTTCCCTGTGTGGACTGGGAACAACATCCACACAGATGGCCTTGGAGTCAGCTGGGCCTCAGCATGAGCCTGGCTTTTTCATATATTAGCTGTAGGATCCTGGGAAATTTGCTTAACCATTTTGAGTCTCAGCTTCCTCATCTGTAAAATGGGGATACTAATTCTTTCCCCATAGGCTTGCAGAGAAGGTTCAATGTCATGACATGGGTAAAACATGGGGACAAGGCCTGGACCTTAATAAATATTAGTCCTCACAGCCCTAACACCCTTCTTCCTACGCCAGTCATTTCATGTGTTAAAATTCTTTTTTTTTTTTTAAGACAGCCACAGAAGCTGTGAGAAATTCAAATCCTTATCTTATTTCTTCCTTCACCAAAAAGCTCTTTGGGTTTTCTTTTACAATTTTCTGACGGCTTTCTGAAGGGACCGAAGGGACCAAAGGCATCACTGCAAGGGTCGCTAACTTCTCTCAGCCTTTGAGGTGACAATTTTGCAAAGCAGACCGGTAATGTCTGAGAGTGGTAGTGGAAGCCTAACTTGTTACCAGGAAGGGATTTAAATGCAAAGAAAATGAGTCAGGAAAAAATAAAATAAAATAAACGATAAACGGGTCAGCTTGACCTTTTGGGACTTGAAACTTTTGCCATTCTCTATGCATTCAACAAATCATTTCTGAGCATTTACTATGCTCCAGGCACGGTTTTAGATGGTGGGGAAACAGCAGTCAGCAAGCGTGGCCTGGGGCTGCTCCCCTGGGGCTCACAGATAAACCAAATAATTTCTTATACTAGAAGTTTGATGAAGATAAAACAAGGAAATCGGACCAGGAGTGGTTGGGGGAGGGGATAAAGGGTTGGGCGGTAACACCAGAATGGACAAGATAAGGACCATGGAGTCGACCACAAAAGGACCTAGGGCAGAGGTCCCCACAATGCACAGCGCGGCATCCTCTACTGATGCCCAGAACCCTGAAAAGGGCCCAGTGGGTTGGAGCCTGGGGGACGCAGCATGAGCTGAGGGTGGGGAGGTAGGTAAGGGCCAGAGGCCAAGGGCTTTGTAGCCTGTGTGAGGAGCTTCGGCTTTAGAATATATCTCACCCAGAGCTTAGGAAGGACCTCAGGGATTCAAACCTCACTTGCTTTAGGGCCTCCTTGAACAACACATATTTCCACATTTCATTTCTTATGGGTCAGCATTGTTGCTTTGGGTCTAGATATCTTGCTCTTACTACTCTTGGTGTAGGAAGGAAGCAGCAGGAACATTTTACAGCCACATGCACACAAGAGAATCACAGATTGAACTGACTGAACTGCCCCAGCCATGAGTGTCAAAGACATTGTCTTAACACACAGACAACCAAGTTCATAACAAAATAGCCAGAGGAAAAACAACAAGGAAATTAAAGACCGGAGGCTGGGAGAAAGAATGCTTAATCCTTGTATTGACTGTGGAGATTTATAAGAAAATAAAGCATGAATCAGATAGTTTTGTAACTCTTCAGGGGGAATCTTTTCCTTTCTATTTTGAAAAGCTGCCTCTACTCGTGGGCTGGAAGCTGTCAGTATCTTGAGAAGAATTTCAGTCTGGGCTTTGTCAGCCTGGTCTCTCTCCCAGGCCCCCTCTGCTTTCTCACCTTTCTGTTGTTCTAGGCCCTTCCTTGGTTATTTTCCGTCTCTGGCATTTAGTCTTTTCCTTAAGTCTTGGCCTTAAGCTTCACGCTTAGTTTTCTCTAGAGCCTCTCTCCCCAGCTCCTATCTCCAAATCTCCTAACCAGGTTAGGCCGATACCTTCTTGCAAATTTTGCAGCAGCTCCCCAGAGGAGGGGCCAGCGCAGGGAGGGCTATGTTGGAGCCCCACCCACTCCTGCAGCCCTTCCCTGGTCCCTCACTGAACTGCAACTTTCTTTTTGCCTTTTTTTGAGACAGAGTCTCACTCTGTTGCCCTGGGTAGAGTGCAGTGGCATCATGATATCTCACAGCAACCTCAAACTCCTGGGCTCAAGCAATCCTCCTGCCTCAGCCTCTCGAGCAGCTGGGACTACAGGCATGCGCCACCATGCCCGGCTAATTTTTCTATTTTTAGTAGAGACAGGGTCTCACTCTTGCTCAGGCTGGTCTCGAACTCCTCAGCTCAAGTGATCCTGCTGCCTCGGCCTCCCAGAGTGTTAGGATTATAGGCGTGAGCCACCGCACCCAGCCTTAAACTACCACTTTCATTTTTTTCCCTCAAAGCCAATTACCTGAATGTTGGGGGAAATTGACCTTGTTTTTGTATTTCCTTATTGGTGAAGCAAACATAAAAGTGCATCTCCCTGGAGTACTATCAGCTTCCACTTGGCAGCCAGGACTGCAGCATCACACTTTGCCACCCCTGTGGCTATGAATCAGCAACTCTGAACTTGTCACCAGATTGGATAATTCTTTGCTCTAATATCCTCAATTAGGCCAGGGTAGACCCTGGGTACGTTCTAATTGTCACTCTTCAGACGAAACAAGTTTCTGCACTATCCTGTATCTAAACCATCCCCTGCAATGCCCAGGAACTTCACCTCTGCTGTCCTCTGTAACCCATGTGCCACAGCTACACACACTGAATCAACTCCTTTACCAAGCTTAGAAGCTATGTGCCCTTGTATTTTTATGTAACTTTATATTAAGTGATTTCTTACTGCCAGCCATTAAATTCTTCCTACAACAAGCAGCATAGAATATATAAAGAGGTTCCTAAAGAGTAAACCTATAACTTTTAAAAAAATATATAGCACTTGTGGGAATTGGGGGGGTGAGAGGTGTAAATCACATCTAATAAAGGACTTATCCAAAATATACAAAGAACGCTTAAAACTCAACAATAAGAAAATGACAACCCAATTTAAAAAATGAACAAAAGACCTGAACAGACACCTCACCAAAGAAGATACTCAGAGGGCAAATAAGCCTATGAAGCGGGCTCCACATCTTATGTCTTAAGGAATTACAAATTAAAACAACAATGAGATACCACTGCATACCTATTAGGATGGCCAAAATTCCAAACACTGATGACAGTAAATGCTGGCATGGATGTGGAGCAACAGGAACTCTCGTTCATTACCACACGCTCCGGCAATTGCATTCCTTGATATTTACCCAAATGAATTGAAAACTTATGTCCACACAAAAACCTGCACATAATTTTTTATCAGGTTCATTCATTATTGCCAAACCTTGGAAGCAACTACGATATCCTTCAGTAGGTGACTGGATAAATGAACTGTGGTATATCCAGACAATGGAATATTATTCAGTGTTAAAAAGAAACAAACTATCAAGCAATGAAAAGACATGAAGGAAACTTAAAGGCATGTTACTAAGTTAAAAATGTCAATCTGAAATGGCTGCATACCGTATGACTCCAATTATATGACACTGTGGAAAAGGCAAAACTATGGGGAAAGTAAGATCAGTGGTTGCCACGGGGTACACGGAGGGAAGGCTGAATAGATGGAGCCCAGAGGACTTTTAGGGCAGTGAAAGTATTTTGTTTGATACTACAATGGTGGATACATGTCATTATGCATTTGCCCAAACCCATAGAGTGTACAACACTAAGAATGAAATCTATTGTAAGCTACAGACTTTGAGTAATAATAATGTGTCAATTTAGGTTCAATTATAACAAATATGCCCCTCTGGAGAAGGATATTGATAGTGGGGGAGGCTGTGCACACGTAGGGGCAGGTGGTATATGGGAACACTGCGTCTTTCCACTTAATTTTGTTGTGAACCTAAAACTGCTCTAAAAAATAAAGTCCATTTGTTTAAAAAAGCAAATTAAAAACCCATTCTATTGACAAAAAATAAAGAAGGCTAATATCCAATGTTAGCAACAATGTGGAAAAGCAAGACTCACATAGGGATGCTAGAAGTACAAATGGGTGTAAGATTTTTAGATGGAATTGTACAGACACATCAATCAAAATTTTAAATGCATATACCTTTGACACGAGTCCAATTTTAGGAATTAACCCTCCAGATAGACTCCCTTAAGTATACACAGACATATGTTTAAGGACTGTCATTGCAGCACTGTTTGTAGGAGCAAAAAGCAGGAAACAAAAACTAAGTGTCCACCAACAGGAAACTGGAACTTTGACATAATGGAAATATTGCGTATTGAGGTTCACTAAGAATCAGTTTTGACCTTGGTACTCAGTCAGTTTCTGATTTTTGACCTACCTTTTCTCTTTGACTCTGGAAGACCAAATAGCCAAATGCCTACTTTAGTATCATTTCTGACATCCCTAAACTTGTGTGTGGTTGTGAAATTGTGTAAGGACTTAGGCAGCCTGACAATGTCAGTAATACCAACAAAACCTGTCATTTAGAATGATTGTGACTGTCTATGAATAGCATATGGAAGCATACTAGATAAAAAACAGACTGGGAATCTCATGTTTTATGTTTTAAAATTCTATTAGATGAATGAAATATATATTAATACATGTTTAATTATATATAATTAAACTTTTTCTTTTGAGATAATTGTAGATTCACATGAAGTTGTGAGAAATACTGATTTTAGACTTCTCTTTTCTAATGTAGGGATTTAACACTATAAATGTCCCTCTCCAGATTTCTTTAGCTGTGTCCCATAAATTTTGGTATGTTGAATTTCCATTTTCATTTAGTTCAATGTGTATTTTAAATGTTCGTTAAGATTCCCTCTTTGGCCCATGGATTATTTAGAAGTGTGTTATTTAAGTTTCCAAGTATTTAAAGATTTTCATGTTATTTTTCTGTTATTGATTGCTAGTTTGTTTCCATTGTGGTCGGAAAACACACTCTGATGATTTCAACAGGTTTTAATTTTTGAGTTGTTTTGGTTGTTGTTTTATGGCCTAAGACACGGTCTGTCTTGGTGTACGTTCTGTGGGCACATGACAAGAACATGTGGTTGCCTGTTGTTGGGTAGATTGTTCTATAAATGTCAATTAGATCCTGTTAGTTGATGGTGGTGTTGATTTCTTCTATGTCCTTGCTAATTTTCTGTTGTTCTATCAATTGTTGAGAGAGAGGAGTTGAAGTCTTCAACAATAATTGTGAATTTGTCTATTTCTCTTCTCAGTACTAACATTTCTTGCTTCACATGTTTTGTAGTTCCATTATTTGGTACATATACAATTAGGATTGCTATGCCTTCTTGGTAGATTAACCCTTTTATGATTAGTAATGTCCCTTGCTGTCTCTGGTAATTTTTTTTTGCTCTGAAGTATTAATAATTTTTTTAATCAATTTCAGTATAATTTTTTCTGTCCTTTTACTTTCAACCTAGATTATTGTATTTGAGGTGAGTTTCTTGTAGAGATCATATAATTGGGTCATGTTTTTAATCCATTCTACCAATCTCTGTGTTTTAATTGTTATAGTTAAACCATGTATATTTAATGTAATTATTGATATATTGGGGCCTAAGGTTACAATTTTATTTTTTCTTTTCTATTTGTTCTCTGTTTTTTCCTTTACTTTCTTATGGGTAACTTGAATATTTTTTAGAATTTCATTTTGATTAATCTGTAGTTTTTTGAGTATATCTTTTTGTATAGCTTTTTTAGGGATTGCTCTCAGTAGCATATTCAGTACAGAAGCAAATCTAGCTGTGGAAAAATTATTGTCCCTGTAGTATAATATTCAATGGGTAAAACTATGACTACCCTAAAATTTAATAAAATAATAATTATTATTTTAAAATCTTTTTTTTTTTTTTGAGACAGAGTCTCGCTCTGTTGCCTGGGCTAGAGTGAGTGCTGTGGTGTCAGCCTAGCTCACAGCAACCTCAAACTCCTGGGCTTAAGCGATCCTACTGCCTCAGCCTCCCGAGTAGCTGGGACTACAGGCATGCGCCACCATGCCTGGCTAATTTTTTCTATATATATTTTTAGCTGTCTAGATAATTTCTTTCTATTTTTAGTAGAGACGAGGTCTCGCTCTTGCTCAGGCTGGTCTCGAACTCCTGAGCTCAAACAATCCACCCGCCTCGGCCTCCCAGAGTGCTAGGATTACAGGCGTGAGCCACTGCGCCTTGCCTAAAATCTTAAATTTATAATGAAATCTATTTATTCTTTTATACTAAAATTTCTTTCTACAATGGTGATATTTAATTTCAGCCTCAGCTTTGACCAAATATTGAATTTAACGGTTGGCCATTTGCCAAACACTACAAGCTACAATCAAAAAGAATGAAGTAAACTATAATAGCAAATATAATTTTGAAAAAGAAACACAGTAAGACTCAGACTATTTTATCTCAAAACTTAGTATAAAGCAATAGTTATCAAGACCATATGGTATTAGGAAAGGATAAACATGTAGATCAATGGAATGGAATAGAATTCAAATAATAGGATGGGCCCACAAATATATAATCAATTGATATTCAAAAAAAAGGTGCAAACGCAATTCAGCAGGAAAAAAGGATAGTATTTTCAACAGATGGTGTTGAAACAATTGGATAACTTGCCAAAAAAAAAAAAAAAAGAAACTTCAGTAACCAAGATATGGAATCAACCTAAGCGTCCATTGATACATGATTAGATAAAGAAAATTTGGTGTATATACACAATGGAATACTATTCAGCCTTTAAAAAGAAAGAAATCCTGTCATTTGCAACAGTGTGATAAACCTGGACATGATATTAAGTGAAATAAGCCAGGCACAAACAGGTAAGTACTGCATAATTGCACTTACACATGAAATCTAAAAAAGTTGAACTCCTAGAAGCAGAGAATAGAATGGTAGCAGCAAGTACTAGGGGGTGGAGGGGGAAGAAATGGAGAGATGTGGTCAAAGGTACGTAGTTTCAGTTAGACAGGATGAATAACTTCTGGAGATCTATCATACAGAGTGGTGACTATAGTTAAGAATATGTTGTATACTTGAAAATTGCTAAGAGAGTAGATCTTAAATGTTCTCATCACAAAAAATAATAAATATGTGAGGTGATCAGCAAGTTAATTAGTTCAATTTAATCATTTCACAACATATACATATGCCAAACATTGCATTGTATATCATGACTATATACAATTTTTATTTTGTCAATTATGCCTTAATGAAAAATAAAAGAATAAAAACATTTATAAAGTACTGTGATGGCTTAGCTACTGACATGAGTTCTTGATTTAAAGTTGAAAAAATAAGAGACTCAATCCATATCTTACACTATCTACAAACATTCTCCCACAATGAATCATAAACTTAAAATTTAAAATTTCTTTTAAAATAGGCCAGGTACAGTGGCACATGCCTGTAGTTTCAGCTACTCAGGAGGCTGAGGTGGGAGGATTGCTTGAGCCCAGGAGTTTGAAGCCAGCCTTGGCAACATGGCGAGACCCCATCTCTTAAAATAATAATAATATTAATAATAGAACAAAATCTTAGTGACCTTGAATTAAGGTTATCAACCTTGGTACTATTGACATTTTGGACTGGATAATTCTTTATTTTGAGAGGCATTTATTCTGTGCATGGCAGGATGTTTAGCAGCATTGCTGCCCTCTACCCACTGGATGGCAGTAGCACCCCTACCCTTAGTAAATCAAAAATGTCTTTAGACAGTTGAGGCAGCCCCTCCCCCTTCCCCTCAAACGTTCCAGGGGTGAGGGGCTGCCCTCCATTTGAAAACCAGTGGGATGGGCAAAGATTTATCTGATTCATCAAAAACATGATCCATAAAGGAAAAAATTGATAAAGTTGACTTCTTCAAAATTAAAACTATCTGCTTTGCAAAAGACAATGTTAAGAGAAGGAAAAGGGAGAAAATATTTGTAAAACACATACTTGACAAAGGTTTATATACAGAATATATAAATAACTCTCAGAACTCAAGAATAAAAACATAAACAACTCAATTTTTAAAATGGACCAAAGATTTGCAGAGATATTTTATCCAAGAAGAAATATAGGTGTCCAATAAGCACATAATATTCAATATCATTAGTCATTAGGAAAATTAAAATTAAAATTATAATGAGATAATACTATGTGCCTATTAGAAAGTTAAGATTTTAAAATCTGATGATACCACACTACCCATAAGTACTCAAACTTAAGTATTTACCCAACAGAAACGAAAATTTATGTCCTTGTGAAAACCTTTTCACCAATGTTTATAGTAGATTTATTTACAGTCATCCAAAAGTGGAAACAACCCAAATTTCCTTCAATTGGTGAATGAATAAACAAACTGTGAAAGACTACACAGCAATAAAAAGGAACACAAAATCATAAGTAAAATGTTCCTAGGCACTAACTTTCAATTATTTCTTTGATGGCACTAGATAATATTTGATGATCAAATTTCTATCATTTAGGAATTGTTGGTAGGAATGTTTGCCAATAATACCTTTAAAAAAATCATTTCTTTATCCCTGAGGAACGCCACGGACCAGCACATTGTAAGTTGCTCCTTCTCACTGAAGGGGCAGGTGGCTCTGTGATTCGGCTGGTGCTGTAATTGTATGATAGAAAAGCTTTAAAATGGTGATGATGTTAACAAAGAAAATCCTTGGCATTTTCAAGCTAGATTCATTTCAAAGCGCATGCACGTAGTTTCTTTGATTTGCTGGTCCTGTGCTAGAAGCTAGCATTATTATAAAGAAATTAATGACAATTCAGAGGGGAAGTGGCAAAGAGTGTCCGAGGAAGTTGTCTCAGAAGATGTTTGAGTTTGTAAGACTAGGGCAAGGGAGGAAGGGAGACATTTAAAGCTAGAGTTCAGAGAATTCTCTAATAAAAATAAATAACATAGCACTTTTTTCTGATCATTGTTCATTATTGAAACATCAGAATCTAGATAAAAGTATAAAGAAAGAATTTAAATTGCCTATAATGCCACCATTCATAGTAAACACCTCAGTGAGTTTCCTTCCAGTCTTTCTTCTAGGCCTATGTATCTGGATGTTAAAATTTTGGCGGATGCCTCGAGACAATAGATGCTACATTCCAAAGGAAAATTGGAGAACATGATATAACACTTGCAAAAGGAGATGACAGAAACCCAGAGTGCACCCTTAGCTGACCACCCGCCTCCAGTGGCGGGTGTATGTGCGTGTATACAGAGGAAGATGGGAGGCTGAGAAAAGGTTGGATGGTGGAAAAGGATTCCTTGGAGATGTCATGTGTCCGTCCTCCCCTGGGGACCCACACACCTCTCTTTCTTCCAATGCTCGAGGGACTCTCTGAGGAAATACTTCTCTCAGGGCAATTCCCTTTCTCTTGACATTTTCCTTGGAGGCACGCAATATAATTGCCTTAGTGGCTCAGACTCTCGAAAACAAAAGCTAGAAAGGGAAGTGGTTTGGGGTCAACTTTTGCTTTCCTCCCTATCACAGACCTTCCCTTTGCAAGGAAACCCGTTCTCTTCTTGATTGGAAAAAAGAAAATAAAAAATTGCAAGTAGAAACAAAGCAATACCTTAAAAACTCATGCTACAGTGCTTTTTAAACCAAATTTGGACCAAACACCCTGTTGTTTAAAGTTATTATATAGCAAATACTTTTTATCATAGTAACTGTTCTCTGAAAACATGTTGTTTAATGACTGCATAGTGTTCCATCTCTTGAAAAGGAACCCTTTGAGAAAGCATGAGAGGTCCAGGGACAAACAGCCGTGTGGGAGTGCCCCACTTACCCTGTGGCAAGCAGCTGGCAGACGTTTTCAGTAGGGACCAACTTGAAAGATTAGCATGATAAAACCCCTGTTCTGCAGAATCTTGCTGGACCAGAGATGTTTGCCCTATCACCATTACCACCATCATCACCATGGTTACTACTTATTGAGCACTTACTATGTTCCAAGCACTTGCTATCTTATTTTAACCATCAAAATTCTAGTTCTCCTGCATAATAATCACCCAGCGTGCATGCTATCAATTCTGATTCTTACCCTTCCTCCTCCTCATTTTGGTTCTTTGGATGAGGTTGGGGCCTGGGAATTCCAATGTTCAATAAGTACCCCTAGTTGATTCTGAAACATATGAGGCCACTGTAGTAGAGACACCCCCCTTCCCCCCACCCCACCAAAAAAATGAGGCTTAAAGAAGTTAAATAGGGCCGGGTGCGGTGGCTCACGCCTGTAATCCTAGCACTCTGGGAGGCCAAGGCGGGTGGATCGCTCGAGGTCAGGAGTTCGAGACCAGCCTGAGCAAGAGCGAGACTCTGTCTCTACTAAAAATAGAAATAAATTATCTGGACAACTAAAAATATATATAGAAAAAATTAGCTGGGCACGGTGGCACATGCTTGTAGTCCCAGGTACTTGGGAGGCTGAGGCAGGAGGATCGCTTAAGCCCAGGAGTTTGAGGTTGCTGTGAGTTAGGCTGACGCCACGGCACTCACTCTAGCCCGGACAACAAAGCGAGACTCTGTCTCACAAAAAAAAAAAAAAGAAGAAGAAGAAGAAGTTAAATAACTCGTCCCAAACCTTTACCCTGTGACATCCCTTCTGTCCTCCTCCCCACTCCCAGGGTCCTTGGAAACGTTTGTCCCTGGTCTCTTTCACCTCTCTCCCCTTCCCCCTGCCCTCTCTGGGCCTGTGTTGTCTTACTTCTTCCAAAGGAAGTATGCTCCAGCAAGAACTATGCCACAGATGTCTGTGTTCCCAAAATTTTCCTCCATACTTCCTTTTAAACCCTCTCTTCTTCATCCTAGAGTCTAGACCATGTCTATTAGCATCATCAGCATCACCTGGACATTTGTTGCAAGCGCAGCATCTCAGCTCCACCCCAGCCAGTCGGTTCTCCGGGTGATTCATAGGCACATTAGAGTCGGAGCAGCTGCCGTCCCAGACAGTTCTCAGTCAGATGTTGATCTGATTATTTGATCGCAGCAATTCACCATAAAAGCAACGATTTTCAACCCTGGTTAAATTTAGAATCACCTGATGCTCTTTGAAAAATGCTGATGCCTGGGTCCCATCCCCAGAATACTGAATCAGAATCTTCCTGGGGTGGGTTTTATTCTGCTACATTTTTAAAAATACCACAGGTAATTGCCAGGTACAGTAAGGGTTCAAAACTACTGCTTTAAAAGTTTAAAATTTTTTAGGAAGATATTTACATATACAAAACTGATTTAGTAAGAAGGAAAGACTAAAGTCTTACAATGGTTTCCCATAATATTCAGGATGAAATTCAAATTTCTCACATTAGCATCCAAGGCCATTTCTGATTCTAAGTCCTGTTCTCCTCTCCAGCCCCATCTCCGGCCCTCACACACCCAACACCCCCGGGCACCCCAAACAGAACATTCTGCCATTGCACACCTGCATGACTTTACCCATATTCTTTAATAACCTTCATCCATTTCTTTGCCTCATTAAAGACTGGACTCAAAGCTCTGCCTCTGGAAAGCCTTTCTTGTCCCCACTATCCTTCGGGGGGGGGTGGGGGGGAAGAAAAATATCTGTTTTCAAAACTAAATTTTAAGGTGTTGTTTTGTTTGAGCTTTGTAGCTATTGGCATTGTCAGTCACATCTGAAACCCAGGGTTCTAAGCAGAGTTGGGCTATTGTTTCCCACAAGATGTGCTGTCTAATAACCACAGTAGGAAAACGTTAAACATTAGAATGTGCTCATTCACAGATGGCCCTTGAATGTTGTTCAAACTTCAAGTTTATTTAAACTCCAGAAAATGCAAAGGCCAGTGCCCCTGGGCATAAGAAATAATCAATTTTGCCTCCTAAAAAATTATTGTGTGTACCTAACATAAAAAAAGAAAAAGCCTCTCCTTTACTAGAAAAGAACTTTTGGTACATCACGTAATTCTTATTCATTTGAAATTTAATTTGAAACATAAATTGCTTTTCCCCACTTTTGATCGATTTTTAGAAACACCATGAAATGAACATTGTTTTTCCATTTATTTCCCTGTGTTGAGAATGTCCTTCCTAGAATAGAACGTGAGGAAAATTTTGGATTTACTTTTCACATTTTGGTGACCCACTTTAGAATATGTAAACTTTGGAGCAAATTAAAATGAAAAGTTTAAAGGCCCCTGAGAAATGTTCAGACCCTGTCTTGCATGAAAAGAACCTGAACACATCTAAAATATATGTTCAGTTTTTTTTCTTGTTATTTTTTCTTCTAACCTTTTGAAAGACAAGAGTAAGTAAATGCCAATAGTATACATTTCTTCTCTTGAATGCTCTGCCTTCTAAATTCTCCCTGTCCTATCTGCTCAGTACTGGTTTGAAGGAGACAAAAAATATTGTTCTATTTAAGGAAAAATATGACAAGTCTTTGTGTTAGAAACTCAACAATTGGCAAGTTCTTTCATTTGATCTTCAAACAAAGATTTATTGAGCACTCCCTCCCTGCCAGATGGGGGGATCGGCTCTTTTGTCAGTGTCACTGATACCTACCTCGCCAAATCTACCTTGCCAAATCTAGTGGTCAAGTCTCAGTTCTTGTCTTACTCCTCCTCTCAGTGCATTTCACTCTCTTTCCTTCTCCAGATACTTCTGAAGCACCACACCCTCCTGGTTTTCCTTCCATCTCCCTGGCCATGCCTTTGTTGTATTGTTGCTGGCGCCTCCTTTTCCTGACAGCTAACTGTTGGACCTTTCTTCTTCTCTAGCTAAGTCATCTCCTCTAGTCCTGAGGCTTAAGACCATGTAGATGCTGGTCATTCCCAACTCTGTGTCTCCAGTCCCCTCTACCCTGAGCTCTAGCCTAGATCATACATGCAGCTTCCCATCTGTTATCTCTGCCTGGATGTCCAATAGCCATCTCAACTAGAGCTATTGATTTCCCACCAGTGCCCTCAGCCTTTCCCATTCAGTGAATTGCATCATTTGTTTGACCAAATCTAAACATTAGAGATGTGTTTGGGCGCATGTAACAGAATCCAACTTAACTTCAGAGTTGCCTGTTTTTCCTCCCACATACTGGGAGGACCAGAAGCAGGCAACCAGGGCCGTGCAGTGCCTCCTCAGTGACAACAATGTCCCAGGTTCCTTCTATCCTTTTTTCCCACTATCCTCATGGTTGAAAGATGGTATCCCCACCTCCAGCCTCACATGCACATTCCAATGGAAAGAAAAGGAAGGAAATAACAAGGTGGAAGGCATAGGGCCTCTATGGAAATATTGAAACATTCCCGGAAATTCCTAGTAGACTTGTGCTTATCTCTCATTGCCCGGAACTGTGTTACAAGCCCCACCCTAGCTGTAAGAGAGGCTGGGAAGTATAGATTTTTAGCTGAGGCACCTTGTCACCCTGCGCAAATCAGGGTACTTATGTATGGGAGAAAAGTAGAAGGGATATCAGGTAGACAAACGGCAGTGGCTGCTCTGTCGTTGTGGACTGTTCTCTTTTCCTCACACTTCACTATGATTTCATCCGTAAGTCCTAGCAGCCCCACCTCCAAAATACTTAATAAATTCAAGTGCTTCTCATCATCTCCCCTGCTGAAATCCTGGTCTCAGACACAATCATCTCTTACCCAAACCACGGCAACAGCCTCCTAACTGGTCTCTGTCCTGCACGACTGGCCTCTCCGTAGGCCTTTCTTTACAGAGTAGCTAGGGTAATCATTTCAAAGCACAACTATAGTCATAACATTCCCTTTCTTAACATTCTCCAAACGATCTGTCATAGTTTGGGTCCCCCCAGAAACAGACCCTGAGACGAGGATTCACGTGCAAGTCATTTATTTGAGAGGTGCAGAAACACAGGGCAGGGGTAGTGCAGTGAGACAGGGAAGGGAAGCTGCCTCCCCAGGGCCCACCGAGGCTGCACCCCAGCGGGGAGCACTGGGAAATTGTGGAAAACACTTGCCTCAGAGTTAGCCAACCCAAGGGGCAAGGGAGGGCATTTATACACCAACCCCCAAGGGTTGCTGGCTTCGGCTCTCTTGGCTTGAGCACCGAGCCCTGAATCTACCTGATTCCTAAATCACTCAGAAAGCCAGCACTTCTACTTATCAGCCTTCTGCTGACCAACCCTCACAGCTTCTTGCATTGGAAGTAAAAGCACAAGCGTATGGGGAGAGCTAGTTAATTAATAGAGTAAGAAGTTCAAATACAATTTAAGGATGTCTTAGAAATTTGCTAAGTTCTAGTCTCATTTGAAAGTAGCTAAATTTTTGTGATGCTCTCTTTTTGACAGACCAAAAAAATGCATATAACATCTTTAATAATAGGCAAATTTCAGGTAGGGAATATAAGACTTGGAATAATTATATAAAGTCAATATATTAAGGTACACATAATTTAGTAATACTAGCAATTCATTATATGTACTATATATTATATTTGTAAATGACTTTACTGTGTCTATAGATCTGAAGGGTATAGATGAAAACTAAGTAAATAACTTTGGATATTTTCTGACTTTACTACTTATCTTTACTTTCCTTTCTTCTTCAATTGTTCTACAAAGTAATCATTACAAGCCACTGTCAGAGCCGCCACCATGACCACGAATTCATTAAAATCCACTTCGTTGTCCTTATTGGCGTCCAGGTCCTGCATTATCTTATCAACCAACTGGGGATCCTTTTGGCACTAAAAGGAAAGGGGAAATTTCTAACTCTCAGGGTTTGAGGTTCATGATGACCATTGAAATCACATTGTCCTTTTATTTACATTAAAGCCTTAATTTCCATTTTTAGCATCTAAAGAAAATTTCCAAGAGCCTCTTTGCAGGAAGATTTGAACCAGGCACAAATTCTAAATGAGCCCCCTGCCCAATGTCCATATGATCCTGGCTCAGACCTAAAGACCAAGCAAAGCAAACAGAAGCTAATCAAAGTGAGCTACAGCTGCTGAATATGCACTTACAGGACATCCCAGGTGGGGGCCAGGACACTGGGAGGCAACCAGGTGACATGAGGCTTTGAAGCCAAAGAGGGATAGTGAGTGGCTCTACAATTTACCAACAATGGGACTTAGAGCAGATCACCTAACATTTTTACATTTTTTAATTTATAAAATGAGGAGGATAATATTTACCCACACATTTTAGGAGATACGTCAACATGCTTTTGAGAGTGCTTAACACCAAGGTTGCTAGATTTAGCAAATAAAAATACAGGACACCCAGCTAAATTTGAATATTACTATACAACAAATAACTTTTTAGTATGTCTCAAGTATTGCATGGGACACAGAATAGTTTATCTGGCAGCCCTACTTAGCCCAATGCCTGACACACACTGGGTGCCGGGCACCCAATAAAGGGTAGACCTTGTAAGGATGGCTGTATTTTATGGGTGGAAAGCGAAGCAGGGAGCCCAGAAAGACCAGGCTTCCCGAGGGTGGGCTCGTGAAAGTGCCACCTCTCCTACCACGGTTAGTGCTTGAGAAACGTTTCCAAAAGCAATTCACTTCCTGCAGGAATTCCCCACTGTCCTCTCATTTGTTGCCAACCATTAAATGGTCAGAAACTTAACTGAACAAAATCAACTTGATCAAAACAATTACAAATTTCACTTGAATAAATGAAGGTGCCAAGTCTGACCCACTGAGCTTTTTATTCTAAATGTTATACAATATAGGAGCCAAACTGAATTTAAGAGGGAAAAAAATAAATTTCTGGAAACTCCTAAAATCACTAAAACGTTATTGTCAAGAATGACTATGTTTAAAGATAATAATTTGCTTTAAGCTTTTCCCACAGAGGGTGGGGAGAAAAGAGGATTGTAATTGCAACCTGTAGTCTTAATACAGGGTTTGGACAGAATAGTACACAGAGCAGTACATTGTGCTAAAAATCAATTTAAAGCAACTCCATAAACATCAGAGAGAAGTGTTTTCCTCAGAGGGGGCCCCAACCCTTCACTGCAAGGCTTCACATATAGATTTCTTCAACTCTGGCTATTTTGAAACGTGAATCTGTTGGCTACCCCACTGGTCCCTGGCCAAACACATGCATTCCGTCAATTCCAATCAGCTTGTGCTTGCCCGACAAAGCCAAGCGTTTGTTACTCACTAGAAAATTTGTCACCACAGCATGAAGTGCCCCAGGCCTCATCTCTGACCCAATATATAATATTAATTCACAGACAGCAGGACGCATCTCCAGGTATAACTAGCTAGAGCTAGTTATAACTATAGCTCGGGGTATAACGAGCTCTATCTTTGATTGCTGCAGCAGAATGTTGAATAATTGGTGAAAGCGTCAAATATAATTTTCAACCCTTGGAAACTCTTACCCCAGGAAATATGGAAAATGGCACATGCCTGTGTACATAGAAAACAAAGGTCTCTAGCGTTTGCTTCCCCTGCATTTTGAATCTGTATACAAATTATGCTGTGTTGGTGACAGAATCCTAGGACAGTATGGACATAAAGGCTGTCCCTGAAGCCGTACCTCATCCACCCTCGACTGAATGAGGCAGAAAAACTGTGACTCACCGAGAGGAATTCCGTGAGTTCTCGCTGTAGGAGCATTTTCAGTTCCCCCTTGTTGAGCTTGAATCTGTCCCCTTCCTTGCAAGAGTAGCGGTGGAAGATTCTAATCATGGTATCCATGGCCATCTCCAGCTGGGTGGGCATGTTGGCAGCAGAAGTGACCACTCCAGCAGCAGGCCACCAAACCCTAGGAGAAGACGCTTACTCAGCATAAACAGAAGAGGAAACATCAACGTTTTCGTTAAAGCAGAATATTACAATCCCCCAGTCGGCTCACTACACAAGTGGTGGTTGTTAAACCATAATCATCCTTCTTAAAAGAGACTGTTCTGCCCATTCTAGGGCAAGCTGCAAATGAGAGCTTTGCAGATGAGCTTTTTCTCCTTCCTACCCCTACTCCCCTAAGATGTAGCAGTTTCAGCGCGTTCATAAGACAGTCAGACAAGTACAGTGTCATATTAAAACACAGAACTAAAAAATAAACAAAAGAGGAAGAAAATACCTAACTTCATACCTGTTCAACCAATACACACCTCTGTCCACAGTTGTTTACAATTAAACTCTTAAGTATTCTTGCCTGGGGTTCCACCCCAGCACACCTGTTCCCAAGAAGATGAAAGTTACCAGTGACAAGAGACTCAAATGGAGGTGCCTCTGCTGTTTTTAATCACCAGAATGAACAGGTGTGAGCTGCCCCAAGGGGCAGCCAGGAAGACTGGAGCCATGGTGTGCAGCAGAGGAGAAGGCAGGGAGAGGGAGAGAGGAAGTCCTCAGTTACCTCTCATTAACCGAAATGCAGTTGCTTGCTAGGAAGTTGATGACCTAGAAGAACACTAAAAATAGCGGAGCAAAGAAGAAACTCTGATTCAGGCCCGGAGACTCCCCAGCAAGGTCAAGGGAATGAACTCAGAGCAGAATAAACTAACCCAAAGGACAGTTGTACAGCTGAAAAAAAAAAAAGAAAAAAAAGAGGAAGCTCTCCATGTGCTGATTTAGAAAAATACAAAGTGGTGATCCAAACTAGTAAAAAGAAATAAAAATAAGAGTATACATCTTATACAAGCAAGCATATATGTGCATGTTTGCATTTGCCTAAGGAATCACCGAAAGGAAACATAAGAAAGTAATAAATTGGTAGCTGTAAGGGGAAAGAGGAGGAAAAGGGTAGAACAGAGTAGTTGGGAGTAAGACCTCAATTTATATCTTTTTCACTGATTTTAACTTTTTCAGTAATAGGAATGTATTACCTAGTCAAAAAATTGAAATAGAATAAATCTCGGAGCAGCTGTGTATGCAGGAACCCACAACGGGATTTCCAAGTGAGACAGACTTAATAAAGAAAAAGAGCCCCTGGAAAAACCAAAGTCAGAAATTGGCCGTGGTTTTAAATGTGCTGCCTGTCCTCTCAGGACTGAAACTGAGTTATACAGAAAGCAAGCCAGTGTCTCCTCTTTATTTCTTCCAACAAGCCAGTCGGGGGAGGGGCACGGGCTGGATGTGACCTTCCCCACCCGCCCTCACCGCCTCCACACCCCACAGCAACCTGCAAGGTCCCCAGCGATGCTCTCACTGTACACCCAGTGCCCAATTCTCAAACATATATTTAAATTAGTGTTTTATTATTCATTTAATATATATCATTTAATATATCTTAAAAATCTCTCTATATCAGCACTTAGAGATCTGTTCATTTCTTCATTAAAGTTGCATATTATTCCACTGGGAGTGGAATAATACAGTGAAGAAATATTTATCAGGTTCTTATGTTATTCCTATGACAACATGACCGAAGACTCTTGCCCTTGGAGCAAATCCCATTGCTGTTTTTATCAGGGTTATGCTAAGTACATAGAATGCAGGGACACTGATGGCTTTTTATGTTGGGTCTTCCTCTCCAAGAACACCCCTATGGCTTTGTGACCACACTTTTCTGGGTCTCTTCCTCATTTTTTAATGCACTTTCTCCTCTCCAACTTTTAAATATTGTTCCCCTGGTGGTCTCAGCTACTCCTTTAATTTCAGTCACTCCCCCAGATCAAGTCTTTTGGCCCAGCTCTCTCTGTTGAGCTTCCCAGCTATCCGACTGCCTCCTGGACCCCATTCCTACTTGCGTGTCGCACAAGCTCTTCAAACTCAATTAGGACCGTTAACTAAAGAAAAGCTTTACAAGAATCTAGTTTCATTTAGAAGTCTCACTGAGGACTATAGACCAAGGCCACAGCGTGGGAGTGGTCCTTCAGAGAGGTTCTGCCAGGCACCTCGGTACAGGATTTCAGCCCCCTGCTTACATACAGCGGGGGGGACGGGGGGTGTCAGCATGTGCAAAATCGTCACACTTGCTCAGAAGTTGCATTAAAGCAGAATCACGCCAAAGTCTGGGTGTAAGAGTACATCTGGTGATAGATTACAGAAGCATAATCGCTGACCCCGTCGGAGGTTATCTCACGTGCAGGAGAAGGCAGGGACTAGGAATATTTACCTATTGATGAATGCAGTGACTCAGGCAAGAGACATGGGGCCATGTGCTTGATCCTGTTTCGTCTTCAGAGCTTTCTGCGCACATTGTCACAGAGTCAGGGGTTCAAGCAGAAATGAACAAACATGGCTTCTTTCGTGTGCCACTTTGCCTCACAGGACCAAAGCAGAACTTGTCCCCTCTTCCCACCTTTACCTGTTCCTCCTCCTGTGCACTGTCTCAGTCACCCGGCTCCACCAGTCACCCAGGCTTCTGTCACCATTTTAAACACCGATTGAATGCGTCCACTTCTCTTCATTCTTCACCATATTCAGGACCTCATAACTTCTGGTGTCTGTCACTGCGCTAGCTTCCTTACTGCTCTCTCACTGCTCTCTCTACTTTCTTTCTATGCCCCTCTGTTCTGATCTCCATTCTGCTGCCAGAGTAGTTGATCTAAAACGCAAATCAACAACCACACTCCTGTGCATTCAAACATCTGGCCCTGCCAGCAAACTGACCACAATGTTGGGCTCTGTCATCCGTCCAGGCCTTTGCACACTCTGGGCCCGCCGCCTGGAGTGCCAATTCTACCTACTGCTCTAAGGCTCAGTTCAAATACCATCTCCTCTGGGAAGTTTTCCTGCACTCTTCCCCGCTACCTATCCCACGTCCCCCACGTCTGATAGGTGCCCACCCCTGTCCTCTCTTACCCCTACTGCAACTGCTTGTCTTTTTTATCTTTGCATTTATCATACATGCCTGGAATCACTTTTTTTTTGGTCTGCCTTATACTTCCCAGTCTCTGAACTTTGAATGAGTTCCTTGATTTCAGGGTTGATATCTGATTCATCTTTGTATTCCACAGCATATGGAAGTGCTCAGAAATCTTTGTGGATAGATGGATTAATGAAGAAATCAATCAGGGAGGGAAACTGTAAGATCTCCCAAGAATTGAGCCTTGTCTAGTTTAACTGTCCAAATTATTATCTGATTGCCTTTATTCCACATAAAAAAGTGCTTTTTATGTGGAATAAAGGGGGGGGGGATAACATACATACAGACAATAGTCATTTCAATGAACACAAAAAGTTTGAATTTGAAATGAAATATTATCAGGTTAAGTTGCTTAAGTTAAATGCACTGATGTTTTAGATGCACTAAAATTGGTACATCTTACAGAGTATGTGGGTCTCAGCTGTATTATATTTAAATCGTATTCAACCACAAAATAATTTACTTGGAGAATTCAACTGGCGGATAAAACTCTTATTAGAATATATATTGAAAATTGTAATGCTGTAATTTGATTCAAGTGATGAAAATTTGGCCTCTACATCTTGTGCTCTTGGGGTTTAAAAGCAAGGTGGTTTTCTCCTTTCTGCTGGGCTTTGGCAGAACTAAATGTTTCCTTTGGTGTGTGCTGCCCCTTAGTGTCAGGCCCTGGGGACTGCATCTGGGAGCCCTCTAATTGCCCAATGTGTTTGAAATCATGTTTATAAGGCAGGTGACCCTTCTTCAGGGGCTTATCTTTGGTATAAACCAGCCCAAGCCTCTGCCTTCTAGGAGGCCTTCAGAAACAAAGGTAATGTCCAAAGGTTCAATGGGAATCTGTCAGGCTAGAGACACAGATTTACAGGTGACAGGAAATCCTAGGATGGGGAGACACACCTGCTTATAGCATGGCCAGGTTGTCCTGTGCACCTTGCTTGCTCTATTAATTATTACCATTGTACTTTGCAATTTTTAGTATGAGTCATGACCTTTAGAGCTAAAAGGTCTGAGATAGTGTGCAAAGAATGAGGGAAATGGAAATATAAGATTTGTAGGAGTTTAAAAGTAAGGACTATTTTAGAGAAAAAAAGCTGGTATAAATCCACAAAGATGGGAGCAAAAAGAGTACAGATATTTGAAAGTGAGGCATTGGCTGTGGAGTCTGAACGAAAGGAAGTATGTGAAGAAAAGGCCATCACATTACCTGGGGCATGGCTGGCACCCTCCTCAGGCTAAGGACACCCCCAGGGCACCTGAGCCCGCCACAGATTGCCAGCAAGTTCTGCCTGGCCCTAGGAACTGCTCTGGGCCCAAGACAAGAGTCATGCAGGAGGATGAGCTGCTTCCTTCTAAAGTTTTCAGTTTTTGTCTTGTTATGTAACCTGGTTCAAATGTTCTGTCATTTTCATAGCAATGACAGGAATGAATCTCAGTAATGAGGGGTGGGGGGAGGGACCACAGAAGGCCATGAGGAAACACTTGGAGGATGGATATGTTCATTGTGGTGACAGTTTCCCCAGGGTAAACTGTGTCAAACTTACCAAAATATAGAATTTAGATATGTGCAGTTAATTGTATGTCAACTACAACTCAAAGCTATTCAAAAAAGGAAAGAAAGATTTCTCAGGCTCATATAACTAGATTGTAACAGAGCTGAGACTCAAACCCATGCTTATCTAAAAAACAAAATCATGCAGTCATTTAAAATTGGAATTATAAAGGCTACCAAAATGTAAAATATTTTTCAGTAAAATGGTAAGTGAAAATAGCAAAATAAAAATTTTATGTATACTGTAATGGCTAGATTTTGTGGAGAAGGAAAATACAAATAGTCATGTATCACTTAACAGCAGGCATACATCTTGAGAAATACATCATTAGGCAATTTGTCATTGTGCAAACATCACAGAGCTATGCAAACCTAGATGGTATAGCCTACGACACACCTAGGCTATATGGTATAGCCTATTGCTCCTAGGCTACAAACTTGTACAGCATGTTACTGTAGTGAATACTGTAGGCAGTTGTAACACAAGGGTATTTGTGTATCTAAACATATCTAAGCATAGAAAAGGTACAGTAAAAGTGCTGTAGAAAAGATAAAAAATAGTAATATCTGTAGAGGGCACTTACCATGAATGCAGCTTGCAGGACGGGAAGTTGCTGTGGGTGAGTCAGTGAGTGAGCGGTGAGCGAAGGCCTCGCACATGACTGGACATTGCTGTGGACTTTATAAACACTGTATGCTTAGGCTACACTACATTTATTTTAAAAAACAGTTTTCTTTCTTCAATAATAAATTAAACTTAGTTTACTGTAACTTTTTTACTGTATAAAATTTTAATTTTTTTGACTTTTTGACTCTTTTGTAATAACACTCAGCTTAAAACACAAACACATGTACAGCTATATGAAAATATTTTCTTTCTTTATATCCTTATTCTATAAGCTTTTTTCTATTTTTAACTTTTTAATTTATTTTTACTTTTTAAGCTTTTTTATTAAAAACAGACACAAACACACAGATTGTCCTGGACCTAGACAGGGTCAGGATGATCGCTATCACTGCCTTCCACCTCCATGTCTTGTCCCCCTGGAAGGTCTTCAGGGGCAATAACATGCATGGAGCTGCCACCTCCTATGATAGCAGTGCCTTCTTCTGGAATACCTCTCAAAGGACCTGCCTGAGGCTATTTTACAGTTAACTATTTTTTAATATGTAGAAGGAGTACACTCTAAAATAACAATAAAAATTATAGTAAATAAGCTGGTCCAAGTGAGTGGTATTTACAACTAACTGATCACAACCAGTTACAGATTCCTTTGTTCCTTCTCCACTCCCACTGCTTCACTTGACTAGCCAAAAAGAAATAGAAGCAGAGTAAATACATAAAGCAGTAACATAGTCATTTATTTTCATTATCAAGTACTATGTACTGTACATAATTATATGTGCTATACTTTTAAATGACTGGCAGTGTAGTAGGTTTGTTTACACCAGCACCACCACACACACAGGTGCTACTACACTATGATGGATATGACTTCATTAGGTGAGAGAAATTTTTCAGTTTTATTATAATCTAATGGGATCAGCATTGTATATGCAGTCCACTAATGACCAAAAAGTCATTATATGGCTCATGACTGTAGTTTTAGTAGTTGTGCAATAGAATTATGGATGATTTAGAAATTCTCTCGCTGCCAATAAATTGCATTTTCAATTAAAACATTTATTGTAATAACACAGTATTTAAAATTCTAACCTATCTCCATATTAGGCATTGTCTTTTAAGGTATACCATGGAATTAAAAACTTGCAAAGGCCTAGATTCAAAATTTCCAGTTTATAAAGAAAGCCTCTCTCACACACACTATTAATATTAAGCAGTAACTATTTGCCCGTGCTGGATAGAGTTTTTGCAAGATAATATAATTCAGGACAAATGTTCAAAATAATACTGAAAATACATTAGAGATTATTATTAAATGCTGAACCAACATGGGCCTCCTTTTTCACAAATGTAAAATGACAATCTTGGGCTAAATGACCTTGAAGTTCCCTTTCCTTTAAAAAATTTTTTGATTCTAAAATTTGTTTCAGGGTCAGTGTGTGTGTGTGTGCATGCTCATGTGGGTGGGTGTCAGTGTGTGTGTCTTACATCCTGCAAAAAAACAATTCACACAATGAAGTGAAAGTCAAAGTTCACTGGAGGAACTTCAAGGAAAGCCCTGTCTGCACACTTTTCCTCCTGGCCCCTGCAGTCTAGAAAAACAGGTTCAGAGAATTTGCCCCACATTTCTGCCAGGAAAGTCAGATGTCTCTGCTCCAGGAACTACAGAAAGTGTTCTCTCTTCTCCAAATGGTGTCCCTACGCTCGAGTTACGGGTACTTTGTTACGGGTACTTTATTTTGCCCTTTACCTACGGTCTAAAGCTGAGAGAGAAAAAAAGAGGAATTTTAAAGGCAAGAGCTTGGCTATTAATTGTCTTTTCACAAGTCAAACACCAGTTTCTCTGGATGAAATGAGAAGGTTTCTGCAGTTGTTTCATGATAATCCTTTGGGTGGGAGGAAGGTGGGGTGGTGGGAAGTGTGTAGGGAAGACTTTAAACCAGATAGGCCATGAGTCTGGGTGCTGGGTACATGGGAGTTCACTGGACAGCTCTTCTATTTTCTATGTATTTGAAATCCTGCTTTATAAAAAGTTTACACACACATGCACACAATCCCCATCCCTGTCAGCATGAAAAAAAAGGTGACGAAACTGGAATTATTCTACCAGAGGAAGAGGAGTAACTTAATGGCATTGAGTATACGGAGGATTATTGACAGACGAGAAACGGACTACTTGCTTTGTGTCAGTTTGCAATCAGATGAAGGTGAATAACTCAAATAATACTAAAGAAATTTTTTTAAAATCCCCTCACTATGAAGGCTATTAAACACTGAAATAAGTTAGTAGCAGAAGATAGCTAAGGAAATTCTTCCTCTGAAAATAGAGGAAAACTGAGTTGTTGATACTGATTACTAAGAAGTAGAACATGAATGCTTACTCGTTGCCCAAATTTATTCTTTGGGCAAAAGGAAGTAGATGAATTTTAATCTGAACCTCAGCCAGTCACATTAGCCGGACTGAAAATAAGCACCTAGAATGTGTCCAGGCAAGTGGCAGGAAACTACGCCCCGGGTCTGAGCCTCAGCTCCTGTCTACTGTCAGGACTAGCCATTGGCGAGTCCAACAATTACACCTTCATGCTCAATTCAAACCACACCCATCCCCCACAGTGATGCCAAACAAGGTCCCACACGTGGCCAGCATTCAAAATGGCCTCCAGTGACCCTTCTCTCCTGTTATTCTCGCCTCTGTGGAGTCCCCTGCCACACTGAGGACAGCTGACCTGTGTTCCTGCAAGGCCATTCTGAGTGACTTCTGAGGCCAGGGCATACAAGACACCCTAGTTCTGTCCCGCTTGCTCTTGGATCACTCACTCTGCAGGAAATCAGCTGCCACATTGTGAGGACATCCAAGAAGCCCCATGGAGAGATCCACATGACAAGGAACTGCAGCCTCCTGCCAACACTAACTGACCAGGCCAAGCCACCTTAGAGGTGGATCACCCCGCTGCAGTCAGGCCTTCGAATGACTGCGGCAGCATCCTTTGAGAAACCGAGAAAACCAGAACCACAGCTAAGCAGCGCCTGGAGTTTTGTCCCACAGAAGCTGTATGAAATAATAACTGTTTGTTGTTTGAAGCTAAATTTGTGGATAAATTATTATGCAACAATAGATAACTAATATAGCTTCTTAGTTAAACGTTTAGAGTCTTTCTTACAGGACTCTTCAGAAAAAATGGTACAATGTAAATAGATGTATTTCTTCTATTAGAATGTTTCAGAAATAAAAATGTGAGTAATCAAATTCTCATGTGTAGCTTCAGAAAGAACACGCATGCCAAGTTCTTACAGGAGAGGGCACTGTTTCCTATTTTCTACAGTACCTTTTACTACAAAGCAGGCAACGAAAATTTAAGAGAAGTGACAATGAGTTTCTACGTGCGAACTCCTTGACTATCTTAATAGAGTTAATACAGGGCTTTTAACTAAGTACAGTGTAACCATAAGTCATTGTTTCTGATTCTGAAAGCATCACCACATATCATAAAGCATTGCTCTGTCACTCAGCATCAGCTGAGCAACATCTGCTTAATTAGAGCCTCCCACCAGCCCCTCCCCAGCTTCCCCCAAAAGGCAACGGAGAGGGCAGGGCCATTGCAGAATCTCTAGGAGAAAGGTTTCTCCTGGCTCCCTCTCTAGCCTCCTTCAATAAATAAATGGCAACCCTAGTGTATGTTGTTGTCTGCTTTATCAAAGATCAGTTGGTTGTAGATAGATGGTTATGTATATGGGTTCTCTGTTCTGTTCCATTGGTCTATGTCTCTATCTTTGGACCAATACCATGCTGTTTTGTTTACTATAGCCTTGTAGTATAGTTTGAAGTCTGGTAATTAGTTGCCTCCAGATTTGTCCTTTTTTGCTTAAGATTGCTTTGGCTATTTGGGCTCTTTTCTGGTTCCAACCTACAGCCAGGATTCAAGTATTACAAAAGCAATCCATGTAACCTGAAACATCTGTACCCCCTTAATATTTTGAAATTAAAAAAAAAAGAAATGGCAATTAACAAAAAATATATATTCAAAAAAAAAATAAGTGGGAACCCTAAAAGTCTTCTGTTTTTGAAATTTGATCTATAGTGCAAGCCTATTTTTTCCTTCTGTTTTCTACCACAAATGAGGTTAGAGTTCCTGGCATACATGTAGTGTCTCTATAGTGGCAATGGTTGCATAGTCAGGCAGGGCTACCTGTGGCCTCCAGTGCTTGGTGGCCACAGTGACAGTGGTTTTTCTCATCTGGCCAATTTTGTGATTTGGTTTTGGACATCGTTCCTGGAAGATTCACCTGAAGCCTTGTTTCTTCACAGCTCTCGAAAGAGTTCTGTGGGCTACCCAGACTTTCTTTTTTGCTTCAGCAGCTAGAGTCAGCTTCCATGGCCTGCAATTAAGAGCCCTGCCCAGGCTGGGTGCAGTGGCTCACACCTGTTACCCTAACACTTTGGGAGGCCGAGGCGGAAGAATTGCTTGAGCCCAGGAGTTTGAGACCAGCCTGGGCAACAGTGAGACCCTGTGTCTACAAAAAATAGAAAAATTAGCCAGGTGTGTTGGTGAGCGCCTATAGTCCCAGCTACTCGAGAGGCAGAAGCAGGAGAACCACTGGAGCCCAGGAGTTTGAGGTTGCAGTGAGCAATGATGGCACCATGGGACTCTAGCCCGGGCAACAGAGTGAGATTCTGTCTCAAAACAAACAAACAAACAAAAAGCCCTGACTGATATACTTCATTTAAGACTGATTCTGCCAAGCAATGCGTCTCCAGGGAGCCCTGCCCTTGGTCCAGAAAACCAGCAGCCTCTCTTCTCCACAAAGAATTGGCCTTGAAAGACTGGATTTGCCAGTTTGGGGTTAGGTTACAATCCCAATTTATCCAAAGTCCCAGAGGTTAATTATGATTGCATCTTTCAAGACAAATAGACTCCCTAGGGTTTGCAGCTACCCTCCGTGTGATGAAGGCTCCCCACTTTCAAGCCAAGCTGGGTGTGGCCATGGGTGTAAAGATCCTGCAAGATTTGATTCTCTTTGGGGCTTTAACACTATATGTCTCCAAGAGACCTGGATTCCAGAAAAGGGATTCTCTCATTTTCCATGAGCTAACTCCTTTTTTCAGAAGTTCAGACATAGGTTATGGTGATAAATGTGGCTCAAAATGCTAATCTTGTCAACATAAGTTCCAAAGTTCATTTAATAATAATATATTCCTCCTATCTTGATTTCTTTCCTGATTATATAGACGTCATGTGCTTTAACATTTACATTTCTCCAGCAAAAGCAAACCATCTGGTTGTAATTTAATAATCTTTGAGGTTTGTTTTTTTTTGGGAAAAGATGGCCCCAGCTAGAGTGCAGTGGCATCATCATCGCTCACTGCAACCTCAAACTCTTGGGCTCAAGCAATCCTTCTGCCTCAGCCTCCAGAGTAGCTAGGACTACAGGTGCGTGCCATCAAGCCTAGCCAATTTTTCTATTTTTTTGTAGAGAGCAAGTCTGGCTCGCTATGTTTGCCCAGGCTGGTCTCAAACTCCTGGGCCCAGCAATCCTCCTACCTTGGCTTCCCCAAGTGTTAGGATTACAGGCGTGAGCCACTGCACCTGGTCTCTTTAGATTTTTCTTTTTATAGTCTATGTATCCACCAAGTTGAAACCAGAAGGATTCTTTCTTATGTATCATCCGACCAAAGGGATGTGAATTGAAAAACTCCTGTCCTTATTTATAAACATAATTTATCATTGTGGAATAACAGTTCAGAGGCTAATTCTGAAGACTTTGTATTTTAGACTTCATAACAATGAGCTTCCACCCTGCTTGTCATTGTCCTTGGATGCTGGGCACGCTGGACCTGAGTTGGATCAGCCATCTCCCATCACCTTACTCTTGACATGATGTTCCCTGAGCCAGTTTGTGCCATGACTAGACGCCAGGAGTAGATGGCAGAAGACTGCGAAGGAACGCAGTGTGTTGGGAACTGGAGTCTCACATTCTTCTGAAACTCCATTCTGATTGTCTCAAGAGAGAGAGGCTCCACTGCTTGTACCTATCAAAAGAAAAGTAACAAATTGAAACTGGTCCTGGCAGTTCTATCTCTTAGCAAGTGCAGGCTTTACCACTTCAACTTCTGGTTAAGTAAGAAATTCCAGAAAGCCATTTTAAAAATTGGTTAAGGAAAATCGTGATTAAAACAAAATAAGAAAGTAGTTTCTAGGGGATCATGGAGTTAAATTTCATTATAAAGTATTTTTATCATTTCTAAAAAATCTTGGGTAAGAAAGTTCCTGGGGAAGACTCTAGGTTTGGTTATTAAAAACAACAATGGGATAGATTTGGGGAAATATTTATCTACAGAATGACATCTCAGAGGGAGTATGTATTATCTGTAGCACAGTTATCATTTGATATGTGCAAGCCCTTATGTTATTGGGGTGTATTTGACACTCTTCCCCATTCCTGCCTTTCTGAAAGCCTTTATTCTCTGGTTTCTGTGACCTCTCACTATGCTAGGTTTCCTCTAGCTTCTCTAAATCTTCTTCCTTCATGTTCTTTCCTAAGAAAGAGCCTTGTCTTCTAAGGACTGTATGTTGGGGGCACAGGGGAATGGAGGGGATGGGGGCAATTGGGGAGCCTATTCCCTCTCAAGAAGTAGTGACTGCCTCTCAGCTCCAGCAATTGTTGCCAGACGGGGAATGGCTCAGAGTTCCCAGAACTTCCAATTCTTTTTAGAAAAAGCCAGAAATTCTATTTTTTGAGAACTCCTGAATTTTAAGACGACAACTCAAAAAACAAACAAACAAACAAATCCTACAAAAACCAGACAAACATAAAACTGACAGCCAGCTCAAACAGTGGAATTCAGCTAAACCCAGCCAGCTTGAGATCTCTGCTTTCTGCTGTGTATTTTGTATTAACCTCACTCCTCCCTCTGGGCTACATTTCATTCTTGTTTTTCTTTTGCTTTCTCTCCTACTTGATTTATGTCTTACTCTATTTTACCTACCTCTGTGAATCACTTTAAACTCTACCCAGGACAGAGCCCAGTATAAGTAAACTGACCCCAAGACATCTCCACTTAGATAACCCGCCAGCATCTCCAACTCCAAGTCACAGCAGACTGAATTTATCGTCTGCACTCCCTGCCCCAGAGGGGACCCTCCTTTGTTTGTCTGTGTCTCAATCAGCAGCAATACCCCCAATTCATACAACTGCATGAGCCAGAAACCTGAGTGTCAGGCTACTTCTTAGCTCTCCCCTTCTCATTCAATCAGTTGCCAGGTTTTCTCTCTCCAGTCTCGGTTCCTCCTCTCCATCCCTAGGACCATAGTTCAGGCCCCACCATTGCTGGCCTGAATTACTTTAAGAGATCCCCACTCACCTCCTGAGCCCACTTTGCCCTTCTTCAAAATCAGCCTCCCCCACCTGCCAGGTTGCACACTTGACCTTAACCTCCGGGACAGGCCCCACCATCTCTTGGTTAAATCTACTCTCCACCCGGCTCTCCCGCCCGTGGCATCTGCACCATCTGCGCCTCACAGGTAACACTGCCCTGTGACACTCCATTTCTCCGCTCAGGTGTCAGTCTTCCAGGGAAGCCTCCTGACACACTTCAGCTCCTGGGAAGACTCAGCGAGCCCTCCTAGTGCTGTCATGTCGCCTATGCTTTCCTCTAGCCCTGCACAGGCAAAATGAAAATGATCGTAGCTAACAGTAATTATTAGCACATGCTCGGACCAGGGGTGGGGAACCTGCAGTCCTAAGGCCATATGTGCCTTCTGGGTCCTTAAGTGCAGCCTTTTGATTGAATCCAAATTTTACAGAACAAATCCTTTTATTTTTATTCATTTTAACAAATAAAAATTTAACATTTTTGTTTGTCTTTTATATTTTTTATTTTATTTTTAAAATGAACATGCTTAAAATACCAAAGAATGAAATGAGTTTCAATGAAATAATCCTCCCAAGTTGACCGGCACAATTAGAACATGAGTCAGCCATAAGGGCTAAAGTGACAGCTGCTACACTCATGACTTAGTTCGAACTTCCCCAGCCTGACTGGCACCACTACTCCATGAGACAGGCTGGTGAGAGTTTATGGGGGTCAAGTACACCCCAGTCTGTTAGCAGCTTTTGACAACAGTGCACTGTGTTTCTGATTGAAGTCAAATTTGTGGATAGTTGTACAGCTCGACGGTATCTTTTAATTCTGTCTGCCTAACAGCCCATCATGTCAAAGAAGACCAAGAGAATGTTGGAAGAAGAAAACAGATTTCTTAATGAGGATTGAGAATTAAAATATTATCTTGTTTCTGCTAAAGATAAGATGATTTTCCTCGCTTTGCAATACTGTAATATCAATATTAAAGAAATTCAATGCTCTTCAACATTATAATACTCATGAGGACCACAGATATTTTAAATCAGAGAGAAAGATTGCATTGCAGAAATTAAAAGATGAAAAGCAAAAGCAAAGACAATTCTTTCAAGCAGCAATAAGACCTGGAAATAATGCCACTGAAGCAGCTTATAAAGTAGCTTATATACTTGGGAAAAAAGGGAAGCCATTCAGTGATGTAGACATTGTGAAAGAATGCATTGCTGAAGTTGTAGGATGCTTAGACCCCCATAACATTCAAAGTACAAACAACTGCCTCTTTCAAGAAGAAGCATAACTGATCAGCAGCATGAATTAGCCTTCAACTTAACAGAACAACTTCATGAAATACCTCAAAAGGAAAATATATATTATTCAATCACTTTTGATGACACTACTGACTCAGCACAGGTTTTATACTTCATTCGGTTCATAACAAAAGATTTTCTTTGCTACAAAGAATTACACACCTTGGGCACTCTTGCAAACAGAACACAGGGAATAGATATCTTCAACAACTTTCAAGATAAAATGTCATGCAATTGGACTGAATTTGGTAAATTTAGTGAGTGTGTATGTACAGTGTACTTTCCATGACAGGAAAACATGAAGGGTTTGTTGCACAGATTAAAAAAAGTACTAACAGATCCAAATGCTCTCATTTCTTTTCATTGTATCTTTTTTTTTTTTTTCTTGAGAGAGAGTCTCACTCTGTTGCCTGGACTAGAGTGCTGTGACGTCAGCCTAGCTCACAGCAACCTCAAACTCCTAGGCTCAAACAATCCTCCTGCCTCAGCCTCCCAAGTAGCTGGGACTACAGGCATGTGCCACCATGCCCGGCTAATTTTTTCTATATATATTTTTAGCTGTCCATATAATTTCTTTCTATTTTTAGTAGAGACGGGGGTCTCGCTCTTGCTCAGGCTGGTCTCGAACTCCTGAGCTCAAACAATCCGCCCACCTCGGCCTCCCAGAGTGCTAAGAGTACAGGCGTGAGCCACCGTGCCCGGCCTTTTCATTGTATCTTGCCTCATCAAAATCCCTGTCTTAAAGCTACTATTTTAAGTGACACTTTGCAACAAGTTACAATATTGTTAACTATATTCATGTAAATGCAACACAGCATTGTCCGTTTCATAACATGCTAAAGTGAGCAGTTATATAATCAGGGTTCTTGATCAGCCAAGCCTGATCATTTCCTCAAATATGCTTTTCCAATTTCCAGTTCTAGATGCAATCAGCAACATCCAGACTGTGGGAAAAATCTACAACCTGGTTTCATCAACAAATAAATTATAATGGGGAGAGGGGAATGAATTGGGAGATTTAAAAGACATCAACCAATTGCAATGTCTGAGTTTTATTTAGATTCTGATTCTTAAAAAAAACAAAGAAACTACTTTTTTTTTTTTTTTTTTTTTTGAGACAGAGTCTCACTCTGTTGCCCAAGCTAGAGTGCAATGGCGTCATCATAGCTCACTGCAGCCTCAAAATCCTGGCCTCAAGTGATTCTCCTGCTTCAGCCTCCCCAGTAGCTGGGCGTATCGTGGGCCACATGCACCACGATGCCCGGCTAATTTTTCTATTTTTAGTAGAGACAGGGTCTTACTCTTGCTTAGGCTGGTCTTGAACTCCTGAGCTCAAGTGATCCTCCCACCTTGACCTCCCAGAGTGCCAGGATTACAGGCATGAGCCACTGCACCCAGCCAAAAATAAACTACTATGACATTTGAGACCAGTAGAAATTGTAGAACACCAAAAGGATATTTGATAGTAAGGAATGAGTTCTTTTTAAGGTATGATTTTAAAAATTTTTATCTTTTAGAGACACTGAGACATTTATGAGTGAAAAAAATATGATTTCTGAGGTTTTCTTCAAAATAAACAGTATGGGAAGGTGGATGGGGTGGAATGGACCGAGGGCTGAACACGAGTGATAGGGGCATGGAAATTCCCACTACAATTCTAGTTCTGTGTGGGTATAAACTTCTCCATATTAAAGCCTCCTTGCCCTGTCATTTTTTTAAACCATAAATTCTGATAAATCACTTATATTTTTAACAGGGTTTCCCATCTACATAAATCTCTGGTTATAGGGGAAATCTCTTTCACCAGTAAGAGCTAAACACAGTCCCCTACAAAAGCCCAGGTGGCTTCTGAAAGAGCTCAGAGCACAAGGCTTGGCTAAAACTGCCTTCTCTGGATTAGGTAATTAAGTTTACGCGATGCCACATAGAAGCTGTAATTAAACTCTTTTCATGGACTTAAGTCATTCACCCCAGGCTACATGGGGAAGCTGGGGTGAGAAACTAGGACCTGAGCCAAGACCCAGCGATGCTGGGCATTAATCTCTCACGTGCAGTGAGCTGGCCGGAACCCAGGGCTGAGACTCCAAGCTCTTCCGTACCAGCTGTGGCAGCTGCTGCCATGCTCTCATATTCTCCACGAAAGCATGGTAGAGAACTTTCCAGAGCAAGGAGTGTTCCAGATGGAACAGAAGTTATCTGCAGCCCACCCAGAAGAATCGCTTAGATTTCCTCTCGAAGCTAATACAAAGAGAAATGGCACCAAGTGTCTACACGGCCAGCACCGTTCAAATGGCACTGCCTTGGTGGTGAAGAGTGGCGGGGGAAAATATGCCTGGAACATATAGTAAATAAGGGAAGAAAGACAGAGCTTCCTTTCTTCCAAGATGATTACAGTCCTGCATGATCCTCAAACTCAAAATTTATGAAGTTCAGACCAGCAAATGTTTAAAACCATGACAACTCAGCACAGCGTGGATGGATACTCACACACATTGCTGGCAGGGGTGTAAACTGCCGCAGCAGCTCAGGAGGGTGATTTATCACGGTCAAACTTGCCCATGTCCTGTGACCCACAATTTTGCTTCTAGAAACACAATACACCCAAAGGCACGCATGCCATCTCCCTCTCTCCTGAGTGACCCTCACTGCCACATAAACGTGTCAGAATCACTCTCACTGCCTGGCTGGCCCCCACGTGCCTCTGCTCCCTTTCACAGCTAAACTTGCTGTGCAGGATCATCCGTTGTCACTGTGTGCACTTCCTTACTCTCATTCTTTCTTGAACACACCCCATTCTGGCTTCCTTTCCCCCCTCATTGTCTTGGATCACTCATCTTGGGGGAAGCCAACCTGTGTGTTAGGGGGTCACTTCAGCAGCGCTGTGGAGAGGCCCGCGCGGAGAGGAGCTGAGGCGCACTGCCAACAGCCAGCACCAACCCGCCAGCCTGTGAGTGAGCCCCGTTGGCAGTGGCTCCTCCAGCCCCAGCCAAGCCTTCAGCCAACAAAGCTCCAGCCAGTGTCCTGACTGCCAGCCAGCTCCTGAGCCCCAAGCCACAGCCATCCGGCTGCACTCCTGAATTCAGAACCCGCAGGAATGGTGCCAGTTCGTAAATGTTTATTGTTGTTTTAAGCCACTAGATTTTGAGAGAATTTATGTATAAATTTAAGTAATGCATAGTATAACTCCTCTTTTACTTTTAAAAAGTGGCCAGGTGGGGTGGCTCAGGCCTGTAATCCTAGCACTTTGGAAGGCTGAGGTGGGAGGATCGCTTGAGGCCAGGAGTTCAAGACCAGCCTGAGCAAGAGCGAGATCCTGTCTCTACTAAAATAGAAAAAATTAGCCAGGCGTGGTGGGGCCCACCTGTAGTCCCAGCTACTGAGGATCTCAGGAGGCTGAGGCAGGAGGATCGCTTGAGCCCAGGAGTTTGAGGTTGCTGTGAGCTATGATGATGCCACTGCACCCCAGCCCCAGGAGACAGAACAAGACAACTCTCAAAAAAAAAAAAAAAAAAAAATACAAAAAATGTATAATTGGGTTCTGATGTGGGTGGGTAGGGAGGGGACGTGTTCATTTTCACTACACGCTTATATTTTTTTACATGAATACTTATTACTTATAATTTTTTTAAAGTTATTTTTTAAAAGGTGTAAGCAAAGCCATGATAAGAGGGGTAAACCACAATAGTAGCCCTTCCTAGGCCTTCTTGTCCTTCGTGTTTTCCATACCTTTCTGCCACTCTCAAGACCTAGCTGTGGGACAAGCTATGCTTTAAAGGCTTTTGAGTAGCCTAAAGGGTTGGGTTTGGGTTTTTTGGTTTGTTTGTGTGTTTTAAATATTGATGTATTTCGCTAAGAACATCAACCCTGAAACTAGACCGCTGCTAAGGTAGCAATCCTGATTTAATTATTTGCATTTAATAATGAAATAATGTTGCAATACATGTTTGTAGGATGAACAAATGACCCACTCCACTGCTGCCAGGTGCTGACAGCTTGCCTCGAGTTCCTGGTGGAGCCCACAGGCTCGGGCTGTGGTTTCTGCGGGAGGAGGTAGCCCGTGACACTGGCCAGGCCTAATTTCTCACCAGTAAAGACAGAGGCTAGGAAATACTCCATAGATTTACCAACTTGTAGAGGCAAGAGCAGCTCATACCCAAACCACAGAATTCTTTATACTTTCCCTCAGTATAGGCATTTCCAAGGAGTGGTCTGGGTGACTCCAATTATTTACATGGAAACGGAACAACCACCTCAGTGAAGTTCCAAGGCTTAAATAAATCATAGGGGCTTGATCCCTGATCACTAAGGGTTTGTTTTTCTCTTCAGAACTGGGGGACAGGGGAGTAATGGACACATGTCTTTGGTATGGAATCAAAAACTTCTCTTTGAGAAGATCCAAACACCAAAGCAAAACCTCATAATTTTAGAGACCCGGAAGATAGCAGTGATTACTTGTGATTCTGCAATATATTCTAGTCCTCTCAGGGGCCTACAAAGGGTTAATGTTTCAGGAACAAAGTTGTAATACCTAAACTATGCATACTGATGAGATTATTGCCCCAGGGTTTATGAAATCTTGATAAGCAGGAAATTATAAGTTTGAAACTACAGCTGCAAACAACTGAGTGACACACAGGGAAACCCAGTAGACAAGTCCAATCCAGTCAGCTCAGCACTGTGTCCTAAACAGCAAGGCTGCAAATCTGTATTCACTTGCAAATTAACACGGCCCTCTTTTAGTAAATGAACCAGAGGACTGCAAAATGTTCAGATTTTCAGACATTTTCGGACTCAGTTGAGAAAAATTAAACAATAGGACCCATAACACAAGAGCAAAGACAACCACATCTAAGGTAGTTAGTTCTCTGCTGGGGGCAGAGTTCCTCAGACCTCCTATTAAGGGCCTAATGTAGGCAGACCAGGGGTTTTCTAAGCCACTTCAAAGGCAAAAGAAACATAATGATTTGGGAAGCTTTTGCTTTAGCAAATATTCTTATGATTCTATTTCTCTAATCATTCCTTTTATACTTTTTAATATAGATTCAAAGGTTTGGTGAAAATGAACCAAAAAAAAGTACCTTTACTTTTCTATATATTATCTACTATTCTTTAATAGATTGATTAAATTTTGGGTCATCTATTCATGGAATACTACCTGGTCATTAAAAATAATGAGAAACAGTGAATGAATGAGTTAAAAAAATGAGGCTGATCCATATGTTTTAACATATATGCATATATGTATGTAGATATACATACATATTCTTTTTTTTTTTTGAGACAGAGTCTTGCTCTGTTGCCCGGGCTAGAGTGAGTGCCATGGCGTCAGCCTAGCTCACAGCAACCTCAAACTCCTGGGCTTAAGCGATCCTACTGCCTCAGCCTCCCGAGTAGCTGGGACTACAGGCATGTGCCACCATGTCCGGCTAATTTTTTGTATATATATTTTTAGTTGGCCAGATAATTTCTTTCTATTTTTAGTAGAGATGGGGTTTCACTCTTGCTCAGGCTGGTCTCGAACTCCTGACCTTGAGCAATCCACCCGCCTCGGCCTCCCAGAGTGCTAGGATTACAGGCGTGAGCCACCGCGCCCGGCTACATACATATTCTTATTTTAAGAGTATAGGATACATGTATTTTCTATAAACAAATTATAAAAATTAGTTTTGTCTGGGAGATGAATATTGGCATAGGTAATAAAGAAGAAAATTCTTTGTATGTTTTTGTTGAGGATTTTTTTGGTGGGGAAGGACAGGGTCTCTCTCTGTCACCCACCCAGGTTGGAGTGCAGTGGCACGATCATAGCTGACTGTAACCTCAAACTGCTGGGCTCAAGTGTCCTCCTGAGTAGCTGGGACTACAGGCGTGTGCCACTGTGGCCAGTTTTGGTTTTTTTTGTTTACCACCAGTATACATTATAAAAATGACTAATATGGAAATGACAAGTACAAAAAAAATTTTCTCTGCTGACTCAGCCCATAGACAGCCTGCAGGGCCACTGTGAGCCATTCCTTGCTGCTCCCTTTTGCCCTTTCACCCTGTGTCCACCATCTGTGTTGGTTCCTCACGTGTAAAATAAGGACAACCTCACGGGCCTGCTATGAGACTGAAAGCAGGGCAGGAAAGAAAGCAAAGTGGCCCTGACGTAAAAGGGGGCAGAGTTCTCACCAGCAGTCAGGGAATACGGTAATGATGCTACACAATACTTACGAGCACATCGATTCACCAAACATTTTATCTGTGTATGACTTCATGAAGAAGATAATATTATCTCCATTTTATGAGAGAGGAAACTGAGATGTATCTTCCCTAAGGCAACAAAAACTTCTCTAAGGTAAGAAGCAATGGAGTCAGAATTCAGCCTGGTTGAGGACCTGCACTCTCAGCTACCAGGCTGTGCTGCTGCTTCAACACAAATTAAAGCAACAGTGAGATCTGATTCAACAATCAGATTGGCAACATTTCAAAAGATCGATGCCATGGAGTGTGAATGAGCATTTGAGGCAACAGGTACAAACATACTATTTTGGTTGAAGTATACCTTACTGAAGGCAATTTGGCAAGAGTTATCAAAATTAATATGGACATCTAACTTTGGACCTGGCCATTCTACTTCCAGGAACTTATCCTTACAAAAATACTCCCAAAGATGTCTATATACAGCTATTCAATGCAGCACTGTTTAATAGCCCAAAGGGTGGGGTGATGTCAACTTAAGGAGCCATTGGTAGGGAAATAACTACATATATTGCAATATATCCAAAATATTAAATAGTCTGTATCCTTTTAAAATGGTCAACCTGTAGACACAGGTGTGGAAAGAATTCTAAAACACATTGTTGAATGAAAAACAGTTGTCACAGAGCATGGTGCAAGCGTCGCATCATTTCTGCTTAGAAGAAAGAGTGATGCTCTTGGTTCCTTTCTCTCGCTCCCCCTCAAACAAACACATAACTCAGAAATAAGGTGTAAAAAAAGTCGTGTTATTTATAAATCAATCATACAATAAAATAATTATTTTTAAAAGTCACAAATACAACAGTTGTATGAAGTCAGTTTGGAGTCCAGAACCTCTTAACTATGTTACACATCCATTTACTTTAGTGCTTTCCAAAGAGATGTGGGCCAAACCCCGTGACGGCTTTATAATTTCATATTTGCTAACAAGTGAACAAAACTGACAATAAATAATCCAATAATAATTTTTAAAAATACTCAATGGTAAATGTTATTCTCAGTTGCAAAACAATCTATTATTCAGACTACATAAAAATTTCACCAAAGTCAGTAAAAAGTTATACAAAATTTGTATTTACATGTTTAAAATCCTCATTGTACTTTTCTTGAAGTAATAAGACATACAAAGCTCAAAGGATTAATAATTAAAAGCCCTGATAAGTCAACAAACAGATTTCATTGTAAGCTAAATGTAAGAGACACAAAACAATTCTGTTTGCTTTTTTTTTTTTTTTTTCTCAGAAATTATCATGGCCCCTTGTCAAGCGGAAACAGCACTTAGATCAGTAGTTCTTGAACCTTTGGTGCATAAACATCACACAGGCTTGTAACATGCAGATTCCTGGGCCCTGTTCCCACAGCCTGAGCTTTCATTACTGAATCTGAGGAATCTGCATTTTAAACAAGGGCCAGAATGATTCTGATGAAGTGGTACAAAAACCCGGCTCACTGAACATTCGTATTCTACTGTCCAATCCAAATTCACTGCTATTGATTGGAAACCTGACTCTGGGCAGCTTGTTCACCTCTTCAGTTTCCTCATTCATAAAGTCAATCAATTGAACTGATTATCTCCGAGGGCCCTCAGGCCCTAACAAGGCTATGATTGACCCCAGATGTAAAAGAAATACAGTTTCAGCTAGGAACTTAGTCTTCATGCCAAGCCTAGTTTTTACAAGTCACTGGGCTTCTGTCTTTTTGCCCCCTTCTGAAATGTCTGCTTCTTTAGTTCAGTCTCTGGGAGCATCTGCATAGCAGAATTCTGCAACTGACATCTGTGTTAATTTGGGGGACTTTTACCATGCAAACAGGGAAGGTTCTAGCAATCCTGAAAGACATCACATACACACGGTATGTGGTGAGACCCACTTGGTGAGGCAATAACAGACACGTCCCCATCAGATTAAGCAGGTCCGCATCCTACTGTACAACTCCCCCATGAGGACCTGGAAAACTCAATAGGAGGCTTTAACACTGGTTGAACTTGAAGAGTAAGAGCTGGATTTCCTGGAGAATTTCTTTGAGGAGAGGGATACTTGCATCCGCTTTACAGTTCGGACACTCCGACAAAGGAGAGCGTTCTTTGCGTGGTTCCTGAAATCTTGTGAAACAAAGTAATAGACAAAGGGGTCGATGCAGCTGTTGAGGGTGGAGAGGCAGAGGGCGGCAATGTACAGGGCATAGACGTGGCTCTGGCCTTGGGTTTTAATCAGGAAGTAATGTGCCACGAGCAGAAGGTTACTAGGCGTGAAGCAGATCAGGTACATGGCCAGGACGGTGACGACGAGTTTGATGGCTCTCTTCCTTTTCCTCTCTGAGTGTTCGTCCATGGCTGAGGATCGCAGCATCCTGATCATCAGCACGTAGGCAGAGGCTGTGAGGAAGGCTGGGAACAGGAAGACTCCAATGGCCAGGGAGAGGAAGTAATTGAACATGTCCCCCACCAACACGTCCTCGGGCAGAACATCGTGACAGGTGGTGATGTTAAGAGCTGGAATGAAGATGGTCTGCTTCACAACATACAGGGGGATGGTTACCAGCAGAATGAGCAGCCATATGCCCAGGGAGACACCAATGGCAATGTTTGCCTTCTTCCTGGGGTGCGCCATGGGGTTCACGATGACCCAATACCTCTGCACACTGAGGCAGGTCATGAAGAGAATGGAACAGTACATGTTGCCGTAGAAAAAGCCGATGAGCACCTTGCAAAGAGCTTCCCCGTAAACCCAGTTGTTGCCATGTATGTGATAGGCGATCTTCAAGGGGAACCAGATGACAGACAGGAGGTCGGCCAAGGCCAGACAGGCCATGTAAATCACAGCCGGGTGCTTCTTCTTGGTTCGGAAGAGAAAGACCCACAGGGCCAAGCCATTACTTGGCAAACCAATCACAAATACAATCGTGTAGACAATCGGAAGGAAGACGGTAGTCAGTTTTCCAGTGAGGACAGATGCAGAAAACTCATCCACGGAGAAGCCTCGTTCCGCTGTAACTCCTTTTCCAGTGATGTGAGATGAGCTGTCAATCTTACCAATAAGACTTCTTCCTCCCGAGGGTCTTTTGGCTCCTGTACAAGACAGGCAGACAATGCTCATTACAGAAATAAACATTCTGGCAGTAATGCAAGTTGGTTCAAATGAAAGTACTTTAGATGAAGATGGAAATATGCTATGGGAGGATTATATTATACAAAATGCTTACACGGGCTTTCTTTGAGTGATGAGATTATTGGGATTTCTATTGTCTGGTTTTGTTTATTTTTGTGTTTTTTATTTCCTTACAAGTACTTTTTTATTGGAGAGTTGTAGGGAGTTGTAGGGTGCCTGTGGAACATGGAGTTCTAGGAATCTCAAAGACGCTGACAGTATTTTAAGTGGCTTTTTCAAACTGTCCACACTCATTAGTTCCCAGCTGTTCGTATCATACTATCCATCATCAGTCCTTGGATGGGCCAATTAGTAAAAACCAGTTTAGGACTATCTAGTAATTCCTTTCCAAATTCTCAAGTGTGTGAAATAGCAAGCCCCACCCTGCCATCAGCTTTCTAAGTTCTCACTTCATAGTTGTCACCTATCCCACTCTGGCCCTGAGCCAGGATCCAGCCCGGCCTATTAGTCATACCCTATCCCAGAGCTTGGCATGGGGAGATTCCGGGGACCACAAGGGGCATCTCCTTTCCACCCACAAGGATGACCTCAGCAACAGGCAGGGATTCCCCCGAGGCTGTGCCAGCTTCCTGGAGAACTTCCATGGAAGCCGGCTGGCAGGCAAGCCCTCTGCCCCCGGGGCCACCGGACAGGAGGGTGTGCTGATGACAGATTTGTGTTCTGACTTTCAGGCACTTAACCTGGCAAGCTACTTTACTCCCCCTCTCCTATATTATGAATTTAACTGTAAAAACCACCCTACATCCTGCCCCAACCAAATGTCCATGGACCTGCAAGAGACAGTGAGGAACAACTTGAGGACATTGAATATTTTTGCTTTAATTCTGAGGAATAGTAGGCCTTCACCAAGCAACTCAAACTGTAGGATACCAGGGAGGACATTAAACCTACTCATGAGTTTACCTAACGATTTTTATCCACAGTTATCATTTTTCCTCTTCTAGCTTTGCACTATTGAGCGGGAACATTCACATTTTAAGGCTTCCCTATTTAGGACTAACAGAGGCTGGCCTGGGTGGAGTGTCGGAGGATGTAGAGATCCATACTTTGCTTTTAACTTTGTGTAACGGGTTCAGAGGTAGCCCCCCAAAAGATATCCATGCCCTAACCCCCAGAATCTGTGAATATTACCTTATTTAGCAAAAGGGTCTTTGCAAATATAATTAAGGATCTTAAGATGAGAAGATCATCCTAGATTATCTAGGTGGGCCCTAATTCCAATGAAAATATATTTTTTTTAAAGAAGCAGAAAGAAACTTGAGACACAAAAGGAGAAGACACAGGAGAAAGTGGTATGAGAATGGAAGCAGAGATTGGAGTAATGCCAAAGAACAGGCCAAGAAATGCATTATCACAAGGAAAACCCATTTTTTCTTCCGTACCAAAAAAAAAAAAAAAAAAGTTATATAACTTGCTCCATAAAAGGGAGGAAATTCTAGGCATTGATTATCCATGGCTACTAACATCACAAAAAGAGATGAGCAGACATCCTGTGCCTCCTCAGGGAAGAAGCACCTGTGAAGTATCCTTGCCAGAAAGAACCTGAATCTTACTGTCTTAGTTTGTTCGCGCTGCTTTAACAAAGCACCACAGACTGGGTAGTGTAACGATGGAAATTTATTTCTCACAGTTCTAGAGACTAGAAGTCTGAGATTAGGGTGCCAACATGGCTGGGTTCTGGTGGGGGCTCTCTTCAGGTTGAGACTATCAATTTCTTCTTGTATCCTCACGTGGCCAAGAAAGTGCAAGCTAGTTCTCAGGTCTTTTTTTAAGGGGGCACTAATCCCAAGATTAAGGCAGAGCCCTCCTGACTAATTACCTCCCACGGGCCTCCACCCCTACTACCATCACAGTAGGGACTAGAGTCCAACAGATGAAATGTGGAGGACACAAACATTCAGTCTATAACACTAACCAAGCACCTGAATCCAACCACCAAATTAATGGGCAATGGGATGTGTTAACGCAAGAATGGAGTCAGCAAAATGAAGGCTGTGGGAATTGCTACAAGATAAAGGACCTAGTTTCTTCAAAACATAAATTACAAGGCAAAAAATAAGAGGTGCAATTTATAGATTAAAAGATTTAAAAGACACATCAGTTCTATAATATGTGTAACTTATTTGGATCCTGACTCAAACAAACCATCAAAATAACATTTATGAGGCTGGACATGGTGGCTCATGCCTGTAACAGCACCACATTGGGAGGCTGAGGGGGGAGGATTGCTCGAGCACAGGAGTTCAAGACCAGCCTGGGCAACATAGCCAGACCCTGTTTCTACAAAAAGTTTAAAATTAGCTGGGCATGGTGGCATGTGCCTGCTGTCCTAGCTACTCTGGAGGCTGAGGTGGGAGGATCATTTGAGCCTAGGAGTTTCATTGTTGCAGTGAGCTATGATTGTGCCACTGCATTTTAGCCTGGGTTACAGAATGAGACCCTGTCTCTGAAAAAAATATATATGTAACATTTATGAAACAATTAGAAATTTGAACACTGACTGAAAATTTGGTTGTTTTTTTTTTTTTTGAGACAGAGTCTTAATCTGTCGCTCAGACTAGAGTGCAGTGGAGTGATTATAGCTCACTGCAACCTCACACTCCTGGGTTCAAGCAATCCTCCTGCCCAGCCCTGAGTAGCTGGGACCACAGGCATGAATCACCACAACCAGCCTTGAATATTTAATTATATTAACAAGTTATAAGGCAGGGCGTCATGGCTCTCACCTGTAATCCTAGCACTCTGGGAGGCCAAGGCTGGAGGATTGCTTGAGCTCAGGAGTTCGAAACCAGCCTGAGCAAGAGCAAGACCCTGCCTGTCTCTACTAAAAAAAATAGAAAAATTAGCTGGGTGTTGTGGCACGCCTATAGTCCCAGCTACTCGGGAAGCTGAGGCAAGAGGATCATTTGAACCCAGGAGTTTGAGGTTGCAGTGAGCTAGGCTGACGCCACTGTACTCCACCCAGGGCGACAGAGCAAGACTCTGTCTCAAAAACAAAAACAAAAAGGTTATTGTGTGGTGGTGTTTACAACTAATTCATCACAACTAGTTACGGATTTCTTTATTCCTTCTCCACTCCCAAAGACTAGCCTTAAAAGGAAAAAGAAAGAAAAAGAAATTATTGTTAGAAGATACTATAATGGTATTATGGCTACATATGAAAAAGAAATCCCTCATCTTTTATGAATACATTCTAAAATATTTTAGGATGAAATTATATCTGGGATTTATTTCAAAATCACAGGGATTGGAGCCTTCAGACATTGCTGGTGGGAATATAATATGGTTCAGTCACTGTGGAAAATTACCTGGCAGTTCCTCAAATGCCTAAAGAGAGTTACCACATGACCCAGTAACTCTACTCCTAGGTGTACAGGCGTCCACACAAAAACTCATACACGAATGTTCACAGCAGCATTATTCATAATAGTCAAAAAGTATTAACAACCCAAATACCCATCAACAGATGAATAAAATGTGGTATATGTATACAATGGAATATTATGCAATAAAAAATGCAGTACTGCTACATGCCATGACATGGATGAACATAAGCTAAGTGAATGGAGCCAGTCACAGAGGACCACCTATTGTATGATTCCATTTACATTAAATGTCTAGAATAGGCAAATCCATAAATAGAAAGTAGATCAGTATTTGCCAAGGGCTGAGATGGGAAGATTGGTGGGTGACAGCTAACGGGTTTCTTTTGGCATAATGACAATGCCCTAAAATTGATTGTAGTGATGGTTGTACAATTCTACAAATACACTAAAGCCACTGAATTATATACTTTAAATAGGCGAATTGTATGGTATGGAAATCTTAATACAGCTGTTAAAAAATAAGACACGGAAGAGGGGTGGGAGGTGGGTTGGGGTATAGAAGAAACAAGATTAGCTAAGAGTTAATAATTATTGAAGTTGAGTGGTAGGTCCATGGGATTCACTGTAATAATCTACTTCTATATGGTTAAGATTTTCCATAAAAACAAACATATACCAAGTCAGAAAGGTTCATGTAAAGAGAGCTCAAAAATCTATTTTAAATAAGAATGCTAGAATAAAGAGAAAAAAGGAGCAAGGAAAGGCAATATAATAAAGGAATGTGGCTTTGGGTTAGGTACAAGAAATATTTTTTAAAAAGGAAGAATTTTTTTCTTATAATATTCCAACATATAACTTTGAATGCTCTCAATCAAAAATACTGTTCATATTAACTGTATTTTAAACACTGGTATAAAATGTCGAGACTGCTTAAAGGTCCCTGAAGCCGTTTCAGCCTAGTGTGCAAGCTCGGACCCTGTGCCGTGTCCTATCCCACTCACCAGAACTCACAGACCTTCCCAAAGAACTGGTGCTATCCCAGCGCCCCAACTGTACGCCAGGTGAAATCATTTCTATTTCATGGGGTTGTGGAGAGACTAAATGCACATATGAAGTTTAAAAATACATAAAGTACCTGGCTATAAGACCATTCCCATTTCTAGGGCTGTAATCAACAATTCTTGTCCAAGTATGCAAAACTGCACACGCACAGATGCTCAAGGCAGCATCCCCTGCCCCAAGGACAGACAAGCAGGAAACAGGTGACGTACATCAGCCCCCTATAGTCCTAACTTACCACACCCCCAGCACAGTCCCCAGCACTAAAAGTAGACGTTATACTATTCAATAAATACTGAAATGGAAAGATAGCCACGATATACTGTCAATTGAAAACAGAAACTGGGAGAGCGATATGCCCCCATTTGTATGATAAATTTATAATGTACATTTATTTGCAAAAACTGAAGTCCATACTCAACAAACTATAAAACGTGGCTATCTCTGCAGAGTAGAATGGCTGGGGAGGGGAGAACTTTTCTCTTTATTCTATACCGCTCTATATTATTTCGATTTTTTTTATCCCAAACGAGTATAAATTGGTACAATCTTTTTGGAGGGTAATTTGGCAAAACATATCAACATTTAAAATGTACTTGGCCCTATGACATTGCAATTTACTTCTAGGAATTTGTCCTGCACATACTAACTAAAGTGTACACAACTACTTTATGTACAAGAATATTTACTAGAACATTATTTATCATGGTAAAACAAAAATGTTAATCTCAACATCTATCAAAAGGGAACTAATTCAATTACTCATGAAATTTGTGCAATGAATAATAGTCCCCTTGTACAAGTATGGACAAATTTCTATACACTGACCATGACTAGGTTAGTTAAATAAATAACACAGCATGTACAGCATGATTCTTCTGTTACTATAAAATATTTGTGCATAGAAAAGTCTAGTTGAGAGGGGAGAGGAGAGAAAATTGGGAGATTTTCACTTTATTTTAGACCCTTCTGATTTGTACAATTTGGAGGAAAAATGAACTTAAAATTTTTAATTTAAAAAGCACCACTTGTTCTTTTAAGGATACTCCTCCTGTGGCCCACACTCCCCATCAAACTAAGTATAGCGCAAGTACTTTATTTGCATTAACTCTCTTCTTCTCACCTTCTCTTCTCTATGATACCCTCACCCCAAATGTTCTTTTTCTCCCAACCTTTAGGAGCACCGGCTGAAAAAGAAAAGGTTTCCATTGCCAGCTACCCCTCCCTGGGTACACTATTAGTACATTTTCACAAGTGTCCTTTCACGATGAACTGTTTTCCTCAATACTTGCCCAGCTAATAAAACCACAAAAAAGTCAAATACAGACTTTACTAAAACATCACCCATCAAGGTTAATTAGTAACTACAAGCAAGCAAGGGGACCAAACACAAATTTAAACTCCCACCCTCAAGTTCATTATAGTGTTTTGCCATATTACAAAACATTGGAAATACCATGTGTCTATCAACAAAGGATTAATTTAAAAATTATGATACATTCTCCTATTTTAGAGTCATTAAAAATGTTTTATATGTATTGACATGCTACTGATCAGCTTATATAATACAAAAGCTTAGTGTATAAAATATATAAGCTTATATGATATACTATAATTTTCAATATTTGTGAATACATATTTTATGCATGGATGTATGAAAGCATAGGAAAGGATATAAACCAAAATGTTAGCAGTGGTTACTTTCGGTATTAAGGTTTGGGGTGATTTAATTAAAAATTTCCTCTCTTTTTTTTGGCTCATTTTTCTTCTACAGTGATTACATACTACTTCTATAATTAAAAAACCAATTATAAGTTGGCTTAAATGCCACACTGCCTTCAATCAGCCAGGTCACTATAGCAAGTCTTCTCATTAATTCTTCATTCACTATTTACTGAGGTCCTTTAGGCGATGAGACTGTGCTAGATAGACGCTGCCATGGAGATGGTGGTAGGGTCCCTGGCCTCCAGGAGTTTATTTATGATGCAGTGGGGACACAGATTAAACATATTGATGCAAATAATTATCAATTACTATTGTGAGAGGAAAGAAAGGGGGCCAGGGGCCTGAGGGAGTGTTTTCCTTTCCTTGCTCCCTCCCCAATTCAGGGTCTCCCACTGGTAACACAAGAAGGCTGTATTCTAGGCTGAGTTCCTTTCTGGGAGACAGTCCTTTGGTTTGGGAAGAAAATCAAAGGCAGCATCTGCCCTGCAGCAAAGAGAGGAGCACAGGGGATCAAGCTGAAAGAGGATGAGCAAAGACCTACCTTGAGGGACAGAAAGGCTTTGCTGATGCTCTATTTCTTATCAAAATCAGTTTAGTTTCACGTTGGGAGGAAAGCTCCATCTATCTAAAGTGTCAGTGTTACTTAACTAACCCTTTAGGAGAGTTACTCTGCAAAGGAATAAAAGTATAAGGGCGGGGGTCAGGAACAAGGTGCAATATTAAATAGCTCTGGTTAACAAGTAACCTGATTTTTCTTTATTGTTAAGTCAGGTTCACCTGATACTCCAGGGATCTCCCCGGCCCCGGCCCCTCACTTTTCGGAACAAGCCAAATAATCAGGCATGCTTCCTATAGGAACTGTCTGAATCACAAAAGTGTTGAATCATCTACACCCACGCATTAACCTTTGCTCCTGGATTTTAAGCTTCCAACTTCAAAAGACATGGGCAAATGGAGAGGTGTTAATTACATTTTTCAATACTTCCCAGAAAAAAAATGCCTTTATTCTGATACTGATTAATAAAATGTATACCAGCAGTGCGCAGTTTAAGCTTACACCGTACACCCTTTTCTGTAGTTCCACAGGGAAAAGAACTACATTTTTCAACCTAATTCCAACTCACTGGGATTTGCTCTTTCACTTCGTCCTTATGAAGAGGAAGACAAAAGTCAGAAACTGCCTTTTACAGCAGGTCTGCAAATTTCGCAGGGAGATTAAAACTTCCCTTTTACTACCCAGGCTGCCCCGAACAGCGGGATCTCAGCATCACAGTCGCGATCGAAGGCCAACCCCCGCCAGGCCCGCAGAGGCCAGCTCAGCCCTGGAGAACGCGCTCCTGGTAGGACGACTCGGGCACACCCGGGGCAGCAGCCCGCGCGGAAGGCGGCGGCCGGGGACAAACTGGCACCCGAGCGCCGCCCGGGTCCGCTCACGTGCTGCTCCCAGAGCTGGCAGCTTCTGGCCTACAAACCCGGGTGGCCGCCCGTCACGGCGCCGGAAGGTCACCTGGTCAAATAAATACGAAGCAGGGGCCAAAAAGTTCCACTCGTAAATCCACGTGACAGCCAAGTGGCCCAAAACTCGAGGCCGAGCGCTCGTTACCACCAGAACCCCGCAGGGTCCCGCCCTGACTTTCATACCCGGGCCGTGCACCGCGGGTGCCAGGAGCTGCAGGCCCCGGGTAGGTCCTGAACGCCGTGGCCAGAACCCAAAGAAAGGGCTCCAGGGGTTGGAGGGGAGCGCAAGAAGCAAGGTTCCCGGGCCGCGGGTTCCCACCCACGCCACCCTGCCTGGCGCAGCTACTCACTAACCCCCGGCGCCCCACAGGACCTGCAGGAGGAAGTCGCCAGGGTGTGAGAAAAGCTCCTAATGACTTAGTATTTACAAAGACACCAACCCGGGGGAGGCGACCCAGTCCCCTGGGTACCCGTTAGACACGAGCTACTCCCTCCCTCCCCTTCCCCGAACCCCCGCTGGCGGTGGAGGTGGTTAACACGAGAGGTCTCCGGTAAAGGGGGTCTTTCGGGGCCTCCTGCCGGGCTCTGCCGACTTCAGCTGCTCCTGGATGTCCTACCAGTTTGCCCCCTGGGTTCAGAGATCCCCCATCAAAGCCAGCAAGGGGAGGCGGAGGGATGACGGGAGGTGGAGGGATGACGGGAGGTGGAGGGATGAGGGGTGGTGGAGGTGCCCGCAGCAGAGCACCCTTCGCACACCTGCCCCGCCACCACCACCTGCCCGGCGTGCCCAGGACCCCAGCCCCTCCGCCGTACGAGCCCTCGGTGGCCAAGCTTCTCACCTTGGGCGGTGCGGTTGCAGGAGGCAGAGGCCGCCAGCAGGATGGCACCCGCCAGCAGCCACGCCGCGCTCAGGCTTCGCATCCTTCCCGCAGCCCCGACGCCGGGCGGACGGGGAATCCGCCGCCACGGATTCGAGACTCAGAACTCCGAGAGAAAGCCAGCCTCGCGCCTGCCCCTAATCCGAGCCTCCGCGCGCCTCCCCAGGGCCGGGTAAGTTTCAGGGAAACCCGAGTCGCCCGGCGCACCTGCGGGAGGCCACGCCCCGGGACCGGAACGCGCGGCCAGGCCCCACCCCCCTTCGAGCGCCCGGCCCCACCCCCGGCCACCTGGCCCGGAGCCTCGCCGCCCCCTGCTCCGGGAGCGCTAACCCTAGGTCCCCGAGGCTGCGGGAGCCGCCCGCGGGCGGGGCGGGGCTGGCGAGGTGGCCACATTGGAATGCAAACGGCAGGAATCCTAGTCTGGGCTGTGCCTAGAACTACCTTTAACCTTTGATTACTCCTAGAGAGCTAGTGTCGTCAATCTCCCTCACCTTTCCTGACCGTCAAAAAGCCATGACCGAGCTCATTGCAATTATCGTTGGCCATTGATACGGGGAGATCTTCCCCGTGCAGTGCGCACTGCGGGACGCGGGATGAGCTTCTGATCTGCAGAGACAAGGCGGACGGCTGCAGACACCAACGAAAGTGAAAGCGGTGTGGAGCAGAGGGGTGGGGGTCTAGGATTAGGTTCCTGCTCCCCTGTTAACCAGCTGTGACCTTGGACAAACCTCTTCACCTGCTTCCAGGCCTCTTCTGGGAGGTGGAGCAGGAGAGAATAAATGGAATGGCGACTTTAAGTGCCAGGTGTCAACGCTTTAGGAGCACTATCTTGTTTCATCCCCACAACAGCCAGTGCAATAAGTAGGATTCTTCCCATTTTACAGAGGAGGAAATGGAACTTAGAAAGATTATGTAAATTGCCCAGAGTTACAGTTTATAAATGTATGTCACAAACTCTAGTCTATGACTGCCACTTTCTTCCATTAATCACTGCACTGTAAAGGCTTCTGCTAGGGGCTCTTCTGCATTCAGATCCCGTAGAGGCCAGATTAGTATGTCAGCGTGTAGAGGGGGAGGGGAGAAGAGGAGTGCGCGACTGGAGATGAGTGCGCAGGGTCGTCATCACGTTGGTAATGTCTTTTATTTGCTTTTAAAAAGATAGAGTAAAACAAAGTTTACTCTTACCTATTTAAACTATTGGTACTGGAGGAACAGAGAAGAGAGACGTAGGTGTTTTCAGATTTTTGAACGATTAGCTTGTAGAAGGGACTAGATGTGTTTTGAGTAGCTCCAGAGAGCAGAAATAGGTGGAAGCCTGATTTCAGCTCAACCTGTAAAGAGACTTTCTAACACATTCCTGCCTGTCCCGGTCTTAGGGGCTGCCCACTGTGGTTGAATCACTGCAGGGCTCACAGCAAAAGACAAGGGCATCTGTCTGGCATGTTGGAAAGAGGGTTCCTTCCAGGGTCAGGGTCCAGAATGAGTGAGTCTAGGTAGCCTCTTGAGGGGCTCGAGCCCTGAGAGTTCATGATTCTCCCTAGAAGAACAAAGTTTGGTAAGTTAGTTGCCAGTGACCATTATTAATTTCTGAACAAACATAAACTAAAGGCCACAGTCCCTAGGCATGTGAGTGTCTGGGGTGGAGCTTACATCTAATAAAGGGCCTGTGTCTTGTGTGTGACCTCTTGCTAAATCCACCATGGGGCCAATTAACTGAACTGAGTTCCAGACACATTGAGGAAGACAAAATTGCATAAAATGTCATGTTAGCCAGTTGTTTTAACCATATCCCCTATAAAATAGTTCCCCAAAATTATTCAAATGGATGGTTGGTAGTCTGTCCTTCCCTCTACCCTGACAGAGGGGCTCACAAGAGCAGGGAAGTAAATGTCTAAAAAAGAAGAGACAGAAATGCCCCTGAACATGCCACAGGAGTGGAGGGATTGCTGTGTGGATTACAGAAATGGACTGTTTTAAAAAAAAATTTTTTTTTTGCCTAATACTCACAGACAAGGGTGGCCAGAGAAAGCTGTCCAGCATATGAAACAATTCCTTTTAATGACAGCCATATCTCTTAGGGGGGGGTCTCTGAGCACCCAAGAAAGGAGAGCTGTTATAGAATGACTGCCTTCAAAGTAGAATCTTCCTCTTTCCAGAGAAAAATGCATCAGCATCCAGCGGCTTTACATTCAAGTTTTCATGGTATTTTACAGGAATATGCTTTGAATCATCAAAATTTCCAAGAAAAGATCTTATTGAACACGCTATGAGTTAATTATCTCAAGAATGTGGTTACTTACAGGAACCTGATAAAATGGACTACACTCATTTGAGTCAGTTTGCAGGTGTTTTCCCCATAACTTTAGCAGGACAGTATTTATTTTTTAGGTGTTGGTGACTCCTTTGCCCTGAAGGGATTGGGGTGTTGTATGGCTGTGAGGAGCTGTACAGAGAAATGGCCGCAGGCAATTCCAGACTACCTGGCTTCCACAGATTGGGAACTTTGTGAAATTTCTCCCCCCTTATAACTCTAAGGAAGAACTTAGACACTAAGGGAAAAGGCATTTAATTCAAATAATTCTACAATCATTTATGAAATTCATCAAACTCTTCCTGGAGAAACAAAATCCCTGAGCTCTTGGGTCCTGATGAAATATAATTAGAGGAAAATTTATGCTCATTCATTCACTCATTTGCTGAGCACTGACTCTGCACAAGTTTAGCAATGACCTCCACTACCCAACCTAACTGTAGAATTTGACACAATTGATCTCTTCCTCTTTCTGGAATATTATATTCACTTGGCCTCCAGGCCCACTCTTCTCTTGATTCTCCATCTACCTCAATGGCAACTCAAAAATTCGTTCTTTGTTGGTTCCTACCCACCCTCCTAACCTATGTATTCTGCAGTCCCCTGGGTTAATCCTTGAGCTTCTTTCCTTCTCAGCATACACACTCATTCCTTTGGTGAGTCGGTCTTTGCTTCTCCTTAAATCACAACTCCATCCTTCCAGTTGCTCAGATCAAAAATCAAGTCATCCTTGACTTCTTTATGTTCCACATAAGATCTACCAGCAAATTCTATCCTGAAAATGTATCTAAAATACCATCCTGGTGCAAGTTACCATTATCTTTTGCCTGGATTATTATAACAGTCTTATAACTTGTCTTCCTTTTTTCCCCATAACCCTCTACACAGTCTTCTCTCAGCAAGAGCGAGAGGGTTCCTTAGAAGCCAGAGTGCGGCCTTACTCACCCAGCATCTCTTAGCTTGCCAGCTGTAGAGCTGAGAAGTCAGATGGCAGCCAAAGAGTGAACTGGTATTGGTGGTCTCTCATCTATCCAAGGCTTCCTAGACGGAAAGAAATAATCTTTAATGATAATCATTTCAGGCATTAGTGGCCAATTGCTAGCTAGCCTTATGGTCTTTGGAGTTTTTTAGCTTTTTAGATTTTTTTTCTGCCATTCAAACAAAAAGGGGAAAATATTTTTAAAGAAAAGAGTTATGGAGACTTTCAAACTTGGACTAGAATTGTGGTTGGGTGATGCATCACCGAGACATGTGTAAGTTAATCATGACATCATGGGAAATGCAGCCGCCACAGCAATCTCACCTTTCTGAAAAACAGTAATGCTGTAGGGAGCAGAACTGGCATCCCCAACCTCAGGAAGGGTCAGGTGGCAGCATCTGTGCCAGTGATTACTTAATGAAATAAGTACATGATGGGGTGCGGTGTGGAGAGTAGTCATTATGCCGTATGCTGATGACTAAAGAGATGGGAAAGGTTGATCTGCAGGGGCTGAGAGGCTCACTTAGGCAGCTCTTGTGGTAGGATTGTATCCCTCCACTCTCCCCAGTTCCATCTCCCTATCTCTTCCACCTACAACTTCTACCTGATTGATTCTTTTTCTTTTGGTCCCGGCAAGGTTATCCACCGATCTCAGTATGTGAAGACACGGTTAAAAGTGGATGGTTCCCCTGCCAACAGCTCCCATTGCCCTCAGGCTTAAAGTCCAGGGTCTTGGGTAAAAACAAGACCTTTGTAGGTGGGCATGGCCTTCTGGGAGAGCACAGCGCAGGGTGGGGATGGCGCCAGCTTGGCTTACTGGGGCAAAGAAGGGTGACACCAAAGACAGACTCAGCCACTTTGCCCTACTCCAGAAGCTTTCAGAGTCAGAAGGGAGTCAGGGCTCACCTGGTCTAACCACCAGTGGTGAAAACAACCAGCCTTCTTTCAAAGAAGCCTAATTGCTAACTTTTCTTATAAATTCATTCACAACATCCTCTTTAGATAAGTGGTAAAAGGGGATGGGGGGATATTTTAATACCAGAATATTTTCTGCCAGTTGCTAGTTGTTCCCTCTTATCTGCTTCCAGCGACCACAGACTCCACCCGCCACCTTCAGTGGTTCCTGAGTAGCTTCTTCTTAGACTTTCATCTAAAAAAGAAATATTTCTTCTATCTGATCACAAATGCAGCACAGGTTTGTTGGATTTATTGGAAAATAAAAAGAAGAAAAGAAGGAAAAAAGGAAGGGAAGGAAGAAAGGAAGGGAAGAATGAAGCAAGAAAGCAAGGGAGGGAGGAAGGGAGGGTGGAGACAGATAACTACTCTTAACATTTGACTGTCTGGCTAGTGAGAGCTATCTTTTTAAAAATCAGAGTGAGATGACTTGCATACTTGTTTTGTTACTTAGTTTTCCCCCACTCAACAACATAGTGAACATGTCCCAAAATGGTTAAATATTCCTCCATAGCACCGTTTTCAATTACTGTAGAATAGTTCATCTTCTCAGTCAATTTTAATTTAATGAATCTGTTATAAAATATTTAGATTATTTCATGTCTTTGTTGTTGTATTTTATTGTATTTTTTTTTTTCTTTTGAGACAGAGTCTCACTCTGTTGCCCAGGCTAGAGTGCCATGGCGTCAGCCTAGCTCACAGCAAACTTTTAGGAAAAAATATTTTTAGAGATGGATGAATTTGCTAAAGAAAAAAGTCTATTTATTTTAAGAGATCTTAATGATTATGATCAAATTGTCCCTCAGAAACAATACACTAATTTATATCCCATCACTGGTGCATGAGTGTTTTTATCTCCTTGTATCTTCACCAGCATTGGGTGTTATAATTTTTAAAAATCTTTATTAATGTGATAATTTGGCCATCATCTTTTAAGATTGGTCAACCTTCATCTTAATATTTACTTATTCAATTAGTAGGCCACACAAGATGATTCAAGCCTGTAATCCTAGTATTTGGGGAGGCCAAGGCCGAGCAAGGTCTTAGGATCTCTGGAGGCCAGGAGATTGTGACCAGCCTAAGAAAGCATGAGACCCCATCTCTACAAAAAAATACAAAAATTAGCCAGGCGTGGTGGTGTGCACTTGTAGTGCCAGCTACTAGGGAGGTTGAGGCAGGAGGGTCCCTTGAGCCCAGGAATTTGAGGTTACAGTGAGCTGTGATGACTTCACTGTATTCACCCAGGGGACAGAGGGGACCCTGTCTCAACAAACACACACACAAACAAAAACAAAATCAAGTAATAGAGGAGGGAAAAGGATTCTTTAGGGAGGTGAGAAGAACCTAAGAGATGGGGAGTTGCGATTCTAAAGCATAATCTGAGCACATAATCAGTAAATACCTGCGTAAGTAGTGTGTAGTGTGTAGATCTTTAACAGTGACTTTACTTTGGTGGATATATCTCCTCGGCAATTGGAGTAGGAGACCTGCCTCAGGGTCCCTTGTACGTATTCACTACAGAACAGACAGCAAATCACGAGACCTCTCAGCTCAGAGTTCTCTTATGTGAAATGGTGCTATTAACACCCACGCTGCCCATCCCACAGGGTGACTGTGACAGTGAAATGAGAAAGTGTATGTAAAAGTCCTTTGGAAACCATGAAAGCACAATACAAACGCAGGGGATTATTATAATATTATTGCTGTCACTGACCATGGCAAAAGGTCATGTTATAACTGATCTTAAATACATCATATTGGTTTTAAACAAATCATTCCATAATCCCTGGTCAACTAAAGGTCTTTCCTCTGCAACCTGGCAGAACTCTGTTGCACCATCATCCTTGGGATGTGGTAGATTATCAGGGTGAGAGACACAGAGCTCAGAGCCACTTCCCAACACCCCAGGGGCTTAGAGCTTAACGAAGTTACTCTGGGTGCATGAGACAGAGGCACCTACAAAAACCAGTCAGGGATGTCAAAAGAGGAATTGAGACCAGTGTGCGCTCTCAATTCTGTCTCGTGAAAGCTACTTATCGTTAGCACCCAGGACAAGCCCCACCAGGATTTTGGGAGGGACAGGAACTGGGCTGAGACCGTGTGGCCCCCAGCAGGGCCAGATCTGAGGTTTCTCTCAAGTGATTCCGAATCTTGGTCCTTCCTCAGACCCTGTTCTCATCCAGACTCAGTTGCTCCGTCCCTCCTCCAATCGGAAATGTCTCTTGTCTCTAGAAAGGGGACATTGTGATAACGAGGATGGGCTTGGGCAGGGTGCCCAATAGTCCTGTATTAAGTATTGGTTCTGTCACTTATTAACTGTATGATTCTCGTTAAGTTATTTCACCTCCTGGGTGCCTGTTTTTTCGTCTATAAAATGGAGTCAATTCTTCCTACCTTATAAGAATATTGTGAATATTCAAAGGACCAAAGGGCTGTGCCACACACACCGGGGCCACCTCAAGGACCACTTCAGTCCTGGTAGGGGCTGGCAGGAAGCTGCTGTGTGCCTGGCATCCCTGGTACAACTGCAGGGAAAGGCAAAGGCCTGTGAAAAGCTGGTAAGGAGAGGAAACAACAGTCAGAGGGGTTTGGAGAACTGGGGGTGTCCGGATTTCATGTGAAGTCGTTGGGGGCCACATAGGCCCAGAGAGAAGAGTTACAGCAGGTGGGTTCCTGGCAATTGAAGGGCAGCTGGTGGGAATGTGGAAGGAGGAGGGCCTGGGAAATCTCAGGAAAGGGAGGGTAGGGCAGTAATTCCCAGCTGCTCCGGGTGGCAGAAACCAGTTTGGTCCTGCTGTTTAGCTTTTGTGAGCTGCTCATTAGCATTTGAAGGAAGTGCCTGCAGAATACACCCTGAGTCTTTGGAGTCCTGCAGTGCGTGCCGGGCTTGGGGTGGGGGCGGGGAGTGAAACAGCCCTGACTTCAGCACGATTTCCCAAATCTACATCCACCATCAATAAGAAAGGACTGAATCTCTGTTCCTCTCCCAGCTAAAGCTAAAATTTGTCCTATTTACAAAACTTCTCAAGTTCTCAGCTACTTCTATCATTGGTCCAATATAGAGAGCATAATGATTTTGGAAAAAAAAATTCTAATAAAAATAGGTAACATGATGAATGTATTAACTCAATCGTCACTGTATCTTATGAAATAGAGACTATTATCTTCTTGTCAGAAATCAGACCATTCTGAAGTCGTTTCAGAAAACAGTTGCCAACTCTTATGGTGCAGGCATTGCTTGTGTGTAACACTAAATGCTTGTGTTACCAGAAGATTCCCTGAATTTTTTGCACACTGAGAAAACAACTAGGTGTTTATTTCTTAGGGTAGAGGGGTAAATCAGGCCAATTTTTGCCTTTAGAGCCCAATGGTTTTTATTCTCAAAGAATCACAACCAGGCACTGCATATGAAACTGTCTTATCCACCTCATCTGGGAGGTAGAAAGATGTCCTGGAAGAGTATAGAATTTAAAGCGCACAGAATCTCTGTTCTGCCAGCTCTAATGCCCAGTTACTGACACACACAGTTCAGCCCAGTTATTCTGAAAGGAAACTCACTTTAGAAATGCAAATGACTCACCGAGGAGTGAGGAATGTTAGTGTCTGACATGTGAACTGTGGCTTTGAAGACCGTTTGGGAGCCCTCAGTGTTCTCCCAGGAATACCCCCCAGGGTGTTCGCTGGAGCCAAAGGAGATCAGAACTGTAAATGGCCTTGGTAAAGTGCAAAGTATTAAGGAACTTTTATTTTTATCACGAAAGTGTTGAGTCCTGAATAATAGCTCAGAGCCCATTGAACTAGCCTATGAAAAAGACTCTTGTCTTTTGGCCAGTGTAGACACAATCTTGGTCTAGAGCTGCTTCTATTCTTAAAATCTGATTTCCAGTCTCTCTCTCTCCCCCCCATCCTGCCACGCTTGCGAGTCGTCCTGTGCTAGATAGAGTTTAGCGTAAAGAAAATAGACCTGACCCCTCCGGCAGGAAAGCCTGGGAGGTCACGGCAGAAGCATCACAGACGGAGGGCAGTGAGGATGGGGTGGGGAAGCCAAATGAGGAGGAGGATGGGAGAGAGGCCCAAGACTCAAGACACTGCAGGAGCTCGCAGCAAATTGCTTATTACTCAGCGCCCTGAGGGCTCCCCAACAGTCCTGAGAGCTGCAGCTGGCTTGTCAGATGCTGAAATCCCTTCCTTGATGAGTCCTGGCAGACAAGTAACAAATGTGAGGAGCCACGTTTGTTTGCGCATTGCTGCTTGCCAATCTAATTCCACAGAGCCCCGGACTCTGTGATGGCGTGCAGCTATCTGGAAAGACCTTTTGAGGACAAAACAGGACAGAGCACGTGGCCCACCATGTCTTGGGTCACTATATTCCTCAAAAGATAACCCCAATCCCTGCCTTTTCCCAAAGGTAAGATAACCTCTGACAGGGTTATGCTTCTGTAATCTATAACCAGATGGACTCTTAAGCCCAAACCTTGATGTCACGGTGCTGTAATGTAATTTCTGAGCGAGTCTGCTATGACTTGGCACGTGCTGAGCCCGCAGCCCTGTGTGCGAGCCTTGTCACAGGACTGCCCCTGCACTGCAGGCTGTCTCCAGTCCTCAGTAAGACTTCTGAATAAATCTAACTTTCAATCTTTAAAAGTTGATTTTTTTTTCTTTAGTTGATAGTCCTGTATATCTCCAAAAGGAGTTTTTTGGGTTTCTTTGAGACAAGGTCTCACTCTGTCACCCAGGCTGCAGTGCAGTGGCGTCATCATATCTCGCTGCGAGCCCAAACTCCCAGGCGCAAGCGATTCTCCCACCTCAGCCTCCCAAAGTGCTTGGATTACACCTGTGAGCCACTGCACCTGGCCCCAAAGGAGTTTTATAACAGAATAATGGAGCTGGACAGAATAACTAAAAGGCAACTTAGATACACCGGGTAAGAGCTGGGTTCCTGGGCAAAACTGCTTGAGTTTCAATCTCAGCTCCACTGTTCATGAGCTGTGTGACTTTGGGCAAGATAATTACCCTCTCTGTGCCTCAGTTTTTTCCTACTGTAAATCAGGATGGATAAGAATAGTACCTAGCTCTTAGATTATTGTATAAATGACAGAAGTTATTATTTGTAGAGTGCTAGGAACAGGATCTGGTACAGTTTCACTAAAGTGGGTTTTTTTTTAAATCTTATTATTTTATTAATGCATCTCCATGACTAGATACAAGCTCTGAGAGCAGAGGCTCAGTCTGGGTTTGCTCATGATTGTGCACCCATTGCTTGGAACAGCATGTGGTTCATAAGGAAAATCCCCGTCTATTACTTGGCACAGCAGCCTCCTGAGACCCGCCCCCCACCCCTCAGGGAAAACCCGCATCAGCATAATACTAACCTAACACCTGGCCCATCAACTAATGTACTACCTGGCGCATCAGCATAACACTAAACCTATCACCTGGCCCAACAACTAATCTATTACCTGGTTCATCAGCATAACACTAAACCTATCACCTGGCCCAACAACTAATCTATTACCTGGTTCATCAGCATAACACTAAACCTATCACCTGGCCCAACAACTAATCTATTACCTGGTTCATCAGCATAACACTAAACCTATCACCTGGCCCAACAACTAATCTATTACCTGGTTTATCAGCATAACACTAAACCTATCACCTGACCCATCAACTAATCTATTACCTGGTTTATCAGCATAACACTAAACCTATCACCTGGCCCAACAACTAATCTATTACCTGGCGCATCAGCATAACACTAAACCTATTGCCTGGTGCATCAACTACCCTATTACCTGGCAGGCATTAGTCACCTGAGATCCCACCTCTCAGATCACCCCAACTTAATAAAAGTGGCAAAAATTGGGTGGCTGGGGCTCAGATTAGTGGCAAGACCCTTCTGAGCCTGCCGAGAATACATCTTGATTCTCCGATTCTCCGTGTGCCGTTCGGTTTGTCCTCGGGACCACTCGCTGTAACACTTGCAGTAACATGCTAAGCATTCAACTATTTGTTGTACGAACAAACGGACAAAAGGAACCTCCGGAGCCATTCCCAGACTCAGACTACAGAATAGGAGTATGGTGCTCCATTCCCACCCACCCAAGAAATAAAAAGTCACACCTGCTAGCAGCCAACAAAGCTGGAGAAGTAACCCTGTGGGCTATGCCGTGACACGGTTTCTGTGACACGGTTTCTCAGACCCTTGGACTTCTCCTCGTCTTCACCACACAGGATGTGGGGCCCAGATCTTATTTGACCAAGGAAGTGCTTGTTCTCTGAGTCAGGAGTGTCTGCCCAGGCTCAGGTGTGGGCCGAGTGTTGGCTTGTCCTTAAGGAAGAACAATCAGCAGCTGGGAGAGCTCTGAAGCCGGTGGGCAGAGGGACTGCCACCCCTCCCCTGCCTGGCGGGGCACCTGGTCCTGTCTGCAGCGGCTTGGGCTGGAGGTATCTGCAACAGAGAGACTGCTGCAGCTCGGTTTCTTGCTAAAAATGTGTCACCTCCCCCTTCATGTCCCGAAGTGAACAGCATTTGCAGCGTCCTGCTTTGCAATCTGCAACGGAGAGCTCTAGTTGGGACCAAAGTAAATGGATGTCCTGTACACAGTTCACCGAATCTAAATTACTTTTGACAAAAAGTCTTCTATATTGTACGTAGCACTGAGAAAGAATAAATACCAACAATTCCGTTGATTTTAAGATTTACTCCAATTTCACAGATGTTAAAATATGAAAATGATGGCCAGACAAGGTGGCTCACACCTGTAATCCTAGCACTCTGGGAGGCCAAGATGGGAGGATTGCTTGAGCTCAGGAGTTTGAGAACAGTGTGATGAAGAGCGAGACCCCATCTCTACAAAAAAAAAAAAGAAAAATTAGCTGGGCATGGTGGCGCATGCCTATAATCCCAGCTACTTGGGAGGCTGAGGCAGGAGGATCACTTGAACCCAGGAGTTTGAGTCTGCAGTGAGCTATGATGATGCCACCACATTCTAACCTGGGTGAGAAAGAGAAACCCTGTCTCAACAAAAAAGAAAGGGAAAAGAAAAGAAAAAGGTGAATCCTAAAATTGATGAAAACTGTACCATTACTACATACAAACAAAGCAGAGAAGAAATGAGAAGGAATCAAAAAAGAATGTCCACATGTTCCACCAATAGATATACCCACCCTGTATCCTGCCCTCCCTCTTTTGACAATGGATGAACTGCCTGGACACCTGTCTAATCCACTGTGGGCACATGTGCACCAGGTCCCATCCCCTCTCATTGACTTCAGGACATCACTCCAGCAAACCTCACTCCACTCCTCAGCATGGTCAATTTTTTCCTCTACTGGTTCATTTCCATTGCCTAAAAATATGAAATAATGCCTTCCTCCTCCTCCTTCTTCTTCTTCTACTTCTTCTTTTTTTTTTTTTTTTTTGAGACAGGGTCTTGCTGTGCGGTCCACGCTGGAGTGCAATGGCTATTCACAGGTGTCATTCCACTACTGATCAGCATGGGAATTTTGACCTGCTCCAATTCCAACCTCAGCTATTCACCCCTCCTTAGGCAACATGGTGGTTTCTCGCTCCCAGAAGGTCACCATATTGACCATATTGATGCCAAACTTAGTGCAGACACCCAATGGGCATAGCACATTGCAGCCCAGAACTCCTGGGTTCAAGCACTCCTCCCATCTCAGCCTCTGGAGTAAGCTGGGACTACAGGTGAGGGCCACCCTTCCTGGCAGTGTCTTCCTTCTTGATCCCTCTCCAATTCTATTTCTTGTTTGCATTTTACACAAAACTCTTTAAAGTTTTGACTACTCTTGCTATCTTCTCTGCTTTTTCCCTTTGAACCCTAATGGGCACACCAGGCTTCCATCCTCATGACTCCATCTAAACAAGCTTTTGTCAAGGTCACCAATGACCTCCTATTGCCAAATCCAACAGTTTACCTTGAGTCCCTATCTTACTCCCTCTTGGCAGCAACTGGCTTCCAGGATTCTGATCTCTCTAGTTCTCCTCCCTCCTCCTTTGCTGATCCTTCTCAGTCTGTTTTACTGGTTCCTCCTCTACACGCTGGAGTGCCCTGAACATCAGACTTCTTTCCCACCTGCCCTCCCTCCCTAAGTGATCTCACTCAGTCCTGTGACTTTAATTACTGTCCTTACTTTGATAACTACTGTCCCCAGCTCTGACCTCTCCCCTGAACTCAGGGCTTATATATCCTAATAGGCATCTCAAACTAATGTGTTCAAACCCAAGCTTTTGAATTCCAGGCTCAAAGAGGTTCTTCTCAAGAAGTTTTCCCCATCTTAATAAGTGGCAGTTATTCATTGGAATCTAGATCATCCTTGACTGCTCCCTTTCTCCCACATCCAATCCAGCAGCAAATCTTTTTGGCTCTACCTTCAAAACATCTCCCGAATAAGATCCACTTCTCAATTTCCTCTTGCTACCATCCTCACCCAAATCACCATCCTCTCTTACCTGGACCATTGCACTAGCCTCCTAACTGGTTTCCTTTCGTCTACCCCAGCCTCCCAAATTCTAGCCCTGGCACAGAAGCACGAGTGACTAAAACAAGGTAAGGTAGAAATTGGCCCATCTCTGCTCAAACTCTCCAAGGCTCCCATCTCACTCAGAAGAGCCAAAGGTCTCTTCAGGATTAACCCCTACCCCCTCTGGGCTCTTCCCTCCCCTGCCCTGTTCCAGCCGCACTGGCCGCCTTGTTGCTTCTAGAACACACCGAGCACTCTCCCACCTCGGTTTCTTCTTTGCCCAGCCATGTGCTAAGCCCTCACCCCTTCGGGTCTTGGCTCCACCATCGCCCATCACAGTGGTCTTCCTTGATTGCCCTGCAGAATAGCCACTGCTCAGCACCGTCTCTCCCTCACCTGCTTTCTGTCCTTTCCGGGTGTCACCCCCTCACAGACTGTGTAGCTATTGGGGGTTTGGGCTGCATCTGTGGCCCCACTTGAACGTGAGCTCCATGAAGTCAGGGATTTTGTTCACTGCTGTATCCTCAGCTCCTCAGACCACACCCAGCACGACACCCCATGAAGATTATACAATGACGTCCATTGTAGCAGAAAATGTTCTTTATGCAGAAATATTAGGGGTGTGACCATTTTTTCCTACTCCTTTCTACAACTAGGTCAATGGAAGTCAAAAAGAAAGGCATATGAGTAAGTGTTTCCTAGACGCTGCCTGAAAACGCAGAACACAGCTGCCTTGTTAACCTTACAGAAGAATCGTGTCTAAAGGGCCTGAATGTGGTTGTACCGAGGAGCCCAGCTGGGCTTCACCTGGTCACTGAAATGCCCTGGCAGGTCTCCTGCCAACGGCCTTCTTACCCCCCACCCCCCTTGCCCTCCGTGTCTCGCTGCTTGTCGGGGCCTGGGCATCGTGCCCAGCTTCTTTCTCCCTTCTCCCCTCAGTTTTTCCTCTATTCACCCCCAGCTCTGCTCTAGACCCTTTTAAAGTCATTTATAAGCCTGTGTGGCACATGTCTGTGTCCCATTCTGTGCCTGTCTGCCCCCTCCTCATCCAGCCTCTCCTCAAGACCATGATGCATTTGAAGCTGGGCCTTGTCACTTATTCATCTTTGTATCTCTAACCCCTAACACGGTGCCTGGCACATGGTGGGTGCTCAAATGTTGTTTGCTGAATGACTGAATGAACTCTCCAGTGTCCACAAGTTGACTCTCACAAGTTCCCCAAGACAGGCTGAGCTTATTCTTGGCAAAGCTTTGTTATACCATGCCCTTCAACCCTCATTTCTGCACACACACACACACGACCATCCTTCAATAGCTAACTCTTAAACAAAGTATTTCAGCTCAATAATATTTATTGTCTATTTGCTAGTACTGTACCCGGCAGTTGATAAAGTTGAGTTAGTGGCTGATTTGTTGGTTCAAGGTCCATCAACTACCCTTTTCTTCACTGGGCCTTTCTTTAAGCTCTCTGGCCTCTCACTGTTCCAACTTGTCAGACATGCAGAATCTGGGGCCCCACCCCAGACCTAAATCAGGATCTAAACTTTAACGACATCCACAGGTGATTCATATACACTTTAAAGTTTGAGGAATTATGATCTAACCTTCAGTGTTCCCGTCTGTAAAATCAGGCGAACAGGAAAATGAGAAACTAGTACCTTAGTACAGTATCCCGTAGAGTTACTAGCTATCGCTCTTTTTCCATAGCAACCATCACTTTCCTTTTTATAATGCACATATTCATGTTTTATAATTTCCTGGTTAACTATTTATTTGTCTTCCTTATCAGAATGGGAACTCTATGGGATCAGGAAATATGCTGCAGAAATAGAAATAAAAACCTAGGTTGTCCTACTTACTAGCTGCTTGGCTATTATATTCACTGTTGTATATCCAGTGTTTGTCACAGAGTATCACTTGGTAAGTGACTGCCATACTGGCTGAATGAATGAACTGGCTCCAGGACTATGCCCAACTCTTTTTCTGTGACACACTCAGGAGAGGGGCACATTGCTTTATCCAATATGCTCAATAAACCAATGACTTATTCAACCCCCATATTTTATAGATGAAGAAATTGATTCTCGAAGTCATTAGGTATAATGCTTTACAAGACATCTACATCTACATGGTATCAACCTCCAGCCTCCAGTAAGTTCAGTCTCCTTGGCTGATTCCTTTGTTTTAAACATCTCCCATGTACAACGGCCTTGCAGAAGATTGTCCTGTTGGTTTGGGGATGGACTGCCTGATTTTGTTTTTTAGAACTAACATATTTAAAATTGATCTACTTGTCAGATAGGTTGCTTCCCATGCTCATGAGAGCGATTTTATTAGTGCCCTCCATTTATTTACTCTATATGTGTTTATTCTCAGGATAGCCCTGTTTCCCAGAATAGCACTTCTACCGTTATTGTTTCTAAAATAGCTGAATACCTGATCTGTTGATCAGCTTTGCTAAACTGCTATCAATGCTTTCTCCTAATTTATCTTTAAGTTACTCTTATCTATTGACCCTTAGTTCTCTTTGTAGAACAGTGTTAACCCATTTAAAAGGAAAAAAACCCAACACCCAACAGTGCTAATACTGATAAACCCCCTTCCCACTTAGTCTCAAAAGGTGGCAACAGAAGAAAGTGGCTTTTCCATCTGCTGGGTACACACTGGCATTTAGGAGATTTCTACTTCTGCAGCATATTACTGAATTCAGTTAGCAGGTTTCTTACATTATCTTGCTAGGTTAAAAATAATTTGCTTCCCTGCCTTTTCTTATTTGTTATGGGACATAGGGGAGGATATAAAATATAGAGGGGCAGGGAAGAGAACCTCAGAGGAAGGGAGGAGGAGGCAGAGGAGAAAGAAGAAGATGACAGGTGGGAACAAAAAAAATGAATGGTAAGAGGAAGTTGAGAATAAGAAGGGAACAGGCAGTGGATGCCAAGATGTAAAGAGACATAAGATTATTTTTATAATATTGAACCATGTACAATATGCATTTTAAAAGGCTGGAAGGGGCCGGGCATGGTGGCTCACGCCTGTAATCCTATTACTCTGGGAGGCCAAACCGGGTGGATCCCTTGAGCTCAGGAGTTCGAGACCAGCCTGAGCAAAAGCAAGATTCCCATCTCTACTAAAAAAAATAGAAAGAAATTAGCGGGCCAACTAAAAATATGTAGAAAAAAAAAATTAGTCGGGTATGGTGGTGCATGCCTGTAGTCCCAGCTACTCAGGAGGCTGAGGCAGGAGGATTGCTTGAGCCCAGGAGTTTGAGGTTGCTGTGAGCTAGGCTGACACCACAGCACTCTAGCCTGGGCAACAGAGTGAGACTCTGTCTCAAAAAAAAAAAAAAAGAGGCTGGAAGGATATACACCCATATGATAACAGTGGTTGTGGTAGATTGCATCGTTGTTCCTGCTGTGTAAATGGATAGTGCTCTAGAGTGCACAAAACATACTTCTCTACCCCACCGATGCTGGGCTTGGCCAGATGACTGGCTTCGGCCCATGGAATGTGAGTGGAAGTTACAGTATGCTAATTTCAAGTGAAGACCTTAAGAGACATCATGTTTTTCCACCTACTCTTTTGCATTCCTGTGATCTCCTATGAGAAAAATGTCTCCTAGTAGCTGCTGGCCTGAGAAAAATGAGGAAACGTGCAGCAGACCTAACCCAAAGCATGGCCTGAAGCTAAGCCCAGCCAAACCCAGGGCAGGACGCGGAGCCTCAGTGGACCCACCCGCCTGTGAAAGAGAAAATAAATGCTTGTTGTTGTCAGCTGGGTTGAGATTTTGAAGTGGGTTGTTAGGCAGCAAAAATGTATTCATTGCGATCATCTCTGAATGATGAAATAGTTGACTTTTATTTCCTTCCTTATTATTTTCTGTATTTTCCAAGTGTATTTGAATGAGTTTGCATTACTTCAGAGATAAAAGGTAAATAAAGCACGAGGAAACATGCATTTCCTGCAAGGTCCTTCACTATCATGACACAAGATCAAACTTGTCAGAACTGTATGTATAAAGAATGTGATGTATGAAGTTGTTAAGACAGCTTTAAAAACACAAGTATGCTGATTCACATGTGTTTTCTCTCACATCCCTCTCTGCCTAGTTTACAAGAAGTCAGCATTCACATTCCTACTGCCTGAGCATAGACTCTTAGTGTTTTGAAGGAGCAGATATTTCCAGGGCTGTATTTTAGGATCCGATTATATCGCACACAAAGGCAAGCTTTGGGGCCTGGAAGACCTCATTCAGTTGGGATTGATTCTCCAAGAGCTCCTTCCTTTCCTATCACCCTTTGCTTGGAATACTTCTGTGCTTCATTGATTTTTCTCATTCATTATGGGACATAGTGGGGTGAGAATAAAATCAAGGAGGCAGGAAAGGAACCCTCGGAGGAAGGGAGGAAGGAGGCAGATGGGAAAGAGGGAGAAGACAGTTGAGAAGAAAATGGACCAGAAAGAGGACACTGATGGGCAGAAGTGGGGAAGGGACGCAGCAGACAAACTAGGAGAGGCCAGGCTCTAGGAGGACTAGCCAAAGCGGCTCTGTGCTGTTGTGAAATGGGGCCGCTGCAGTCTCCCCGGCTCCCTGAAGCATTCCCAGCCCACCCTGTTGTCTGCCTCCTCCGAACCCCGAACTCTGATCTCTGGTCTAGATCCCTTTCCTGAGCATCAGACTCATAAATCTGATCTCCACCTGGGTGTCTATTAATAGTAGATATCTCAAACGTGTCTGACTTTCCCGAATCCTACATTAGGAGGAAAGCTCTATGAGGCCGGAATGTTTGTGTGGTTTCTTCACTGCTGTGTGCCAGTGCCCCAAAGTGTGCTTAGCACTGATAACCCCTAGCTGAATAAATGAATAAATAAAGCCCCCTAGCAGCAACGGCCAGGAGCACACACTCTGTCCCTGTTGCTTTACATGCTGATGTTTCCTGGCTGTCTGATTTTCCCAGCTGAACTGCAAAAACCCTTTAAGATCAGGAATCCTGCGCTTTTGTATTCCCCTTGGCTTTTAGCACAAAGCTTTGCCCGTAGGTGATTTGTTGACTGATTAAACAGCAAGTCCCACCAGCAGAACAAGTCCACGGCTAAGGCCACCTTTCTCAAATCCTAGGAACCACTTGCTAACTCAGGGAAAGAATGTGTTAATTTTTAAGCACTTCAGCTTGAACCTTGTGCCATGTCAGTATAATACTGTTCCCATGTTTGAGTCTCATCCTTCTTCAACAGAGCATGCCTTGCTACACACTCGAAATGTCAGCAGGTCTGTCTCACACTCCTTTCCACCCCTCAGGGGTTCACCAGCACGACTGGAGCACATAGAAGCGCACCCCTGCCTGTCATTGGCCTCTGACTTTGATTTGAGTTAGGGGCCACGTTGTGCTAGAGGCCCATTGTCTCCTAGCGGACAGGCCCTTCAAGTCCCTGCTTGGCTGGAAGAAGAGGTTCTGATTTGCCACCAGTGACGTCACCATTCTGGTAACCTTCCTCTGCAGATGTGTGTCTGCTCTGTTTATCTTACAGCCTCCTTTCATGGCAGCAACAAGACACAACAGGAAGCGAATGTCTCAAGCTGTTCCCATCCACCCCAGTTTCGGGGTTTCTCACAGCACCTCTGAGACACAAGAGTGGCTCAAAGTCAATTATGTGGGCTTCACTAGGAACTGGTTCCCACCAGGGTTGCCGTTGTGGGTGGAGCAGGCTTTTGTTCTGGCTCATTTGCGCTCTGCGTGGAATTGCTATTGGAATGACTAATACCTGCATCATCCCTATGTTAGGAAGCAATTATCTGAAAACAAATTCATTTCCTGAGTCATCCAGCTGATTTAGCCTGTGCCTCTCTCTTTTTTATTTCAGCAGTTAAGTAACTGAAACGTCCTATAGCACCTCCTGCTATATTTGTAGGAGATTATACATCTGGTTTGGATGGGTCAACAGAGTTATTACTTTCGTCCGTGTTACTCACTCTGTCCTGCTCTAATCTCGGATTTATTTTCAAAAGACGAATGGTTTTCAGGATTAATTGATTTGGCTCTCACTCCTTTGTGTGCTAGGTGACTAACATGGCACCATGGGCTTACCCACTGCTTGGCCCCGTTCCTCGTTTCAGTTTTTTTGTTTGTTTTAAAGGTATGAATACTCTATCTTCTTCGTATTCTGTATTAGCTTCCTGTCCCTGTAGTAACAAACTTCCACAAGCTAGATGGCTTAAACCAACAGAAATATTATATATTCCCTCACAGTTCTGGAGGCCAGAAATCTGGAATCTGCATCACTATGTGGAAGCAAAGCTGTCAGCAGAGCCTCACTCCTTTAGAAGTTTCCAGGGAGAATCTGTTCCTTGCCCCTTCCAGCTTCTGGTGGCTGCGGCATTCCTTGACTTGTGGCCATTTTACTCCAGTCTCTGTCTCCGTGGTCACATTGTTCCCTCCTTTTCCGTGTGTCTAGTCTCCCTTTGTCTCTCTCATGTAAGAGTGATGGTGTTTAAGACCCACCCAGAAAATATAGCATAATCTCCCCTGGCAAGATCCCTAATTTAGTCCCACCTGCAAACACTGCTTTTCCATCTAAGGTAACATTTACAGGTGCCAGGGATTAGGATCTGATACCTTTGGATGACAATGATTCAGCCAGCTACACCTTCCATTTCCTGCTCTCCAAAACACACAGAATATTTTGTAACTAGATAAAAAGTGTGGTGAGGAAGATAAGGGATGAAAGAGCCAATCTAAAGGAAGCAGAAGATAGTTAAGGAGTCTATTTTTGCTGTTGTTTCCTTTTGGTTTTAGAGTGACCCTCCTGGTGTGGGTTCCTGCTTCCTGTGGAAATATGGGATGGTGGGGGATACCCTACTCTGGAAGCCAAAGCGGGTACAGATATTTCCTCCCCTCCACCTTGGCAGTCAGGGAACTGACATATGACATAGGCTACACCAATGAGATGTTCGTACCCAGGGTTTTGACTTGCTATGGTGCGGTACATAGACGTCGGGAGAATTGGAGATCATTTCCAGGCAGCACGGTCAAGGGTCCAGGAGCAGCCATCGCCAGCGCCCAGTGGCTTCCCGCCCGCACTGTTGCTGTGGCAAGATCTGGCTGCGTCCTCGCTGTGCTATTTGGCCTCCACGGATTCCTGCTCACTTCCCCACCCTGCGTCTCCAACATTCCTATCGGTTCTGCGATTCTGTGAGCTGCCGAACAGCCTGCCAGGACATTCCCGTTCTGTTTAAGTTAGCCCCGGTGGCCTCTGCTGTTTGTGACCGGGAGCCCTCCCCGACTTAGAAACTGCCAGCTGCAAGGCTTTTTTTATTTCCAAAGGCTCTGTGTTTATTTGCTTATTTTTTAGAGATGGGGTCTTGCTCTGTCACCCAGGCTGGAGTGCAGTGGCACAATCATAGCTCCCTGCATGGAAAAGCTGTATTTTTAAAACTTGACCCACACAAAGAAAAGATAAATGATAGAGATGATGGACATTCCAATTACCCTCATTGGATAAGTACACGTTTTATACAGGTATCAAAATACACATGTGTCCCCAATATATGTACAACTATTATACACCAATTTTAAAAACTTGAAAAAATACACAAAAATAAAGCTTAGCAGTAGCCTTCCACTCAAAGGGGAGCTTTGTCACTAGAAAAAAACAGGGAAGGAAGGAAAGGGTCTGCCCAGGTCCACAGTAGGACTGTTGGGAAACATCCACGTGCCTATCATAAAAAAGCCATTTCATACTGTGAATCACTGTGCAGTGTTCGAAATGAGGAAAACTATGGCTCTCAGCTATCAGGCCCTGCACCCTTTAAAAAATATTTTTAATGCCCCCTTTACTATCCTGAAATGACACTCATAACTTATAACTTACCTAGTTATGTAATTTTAAAATGTCAATAAATATAAAGGAAAAATTAAAGAAAAAAATTTGTATAAAATAATTATTTGTATATAAAATAATAATAGAATTAATTAAAGGAAATAATATTTTTATAAAAATATGTACTCGAACATGTAAATGCATGTGTATGATACATCAGAGGACCCCACAAATTTATATCTGCACAAATTTACAACAGCGTCTAACCATGTCCCACTGAATGAAAAATGCAGGACACAGAACCAGGCCTAGAGTACGATCAAAGGCCTTCTGAAAAGCGGAAGATACAGGTGCACATAGGCCTACTTGCAGTTACGTGCACAGAAAGGGAAACTGGAAGGATGTCCTGTAAAGTGTCGGCCGAGGTTAACTCTGAGGAAGGAGGTAGCCAGAGGTTGTGAGGAGGAAAAACATTCACATTTGGCTCTGGTTTTGGTATCCTTTGCATTTCTAATAAAATTAACATATTCCTTTTGCAATAAAAACCACAGAAGGAAAGTGATTGAGTAGCACTGTGTGCCACAAGCGCGTGGGAAGTAGTCAGATGAGAAGAAGTGAGGAAGGGAAGGGCTGGGCAAGCTCGGTGGTAAAGACTGCAGCTCCAGGGAGGAGAACGCATTGACTATGTCTATCATGGTCATTCAGATGAGTCTGGCAATTAGTGCCTGTGTGATCTTGAGCAAGGTCATCTGTCACGTGTGCTATCCTGAGGCCACGGTGCTTCCTTCTTTACAGCATCACACTGTTGTTTGTGTCAATACTACTGTACACCTGGGTAGAAGCCCTTACCTGTGGAGCTGGTAGCTGTCTCCAAATAGCCACCCAGGGCTTTTTGGTTGTGGCAGTCTGCAAGCCAAGCACCTGCAGGGTCTATCCTCTTTGGTTTATTCAACTGCCATTAATTGACTACAAAGCTAAATAAGACACTTCTTTGCTCATCAAAATCCATAAGCTTTGGAAACTGCATTGGATTTAAATTTCTGCTCTACAACTCAGTAAATATTCTCTGAGCTTTTGTTTCCTTATCTGTAAAATAGGGATAATGTATATTTACTTCATAGGGTTTGTTAGGAGTAATAAATAAGATAATGTATGTCAGCACGAGGTAAAGTGCCTTCTGCACTTTAGGTGTTTATTGTTATTGTGATCCTCAATTTTACAGCATGGACTTGCTATGGTTTGGATATTGATGTCCCCCCAAAATTCACATATTGAAACCTAACCCCCAACTCAATGGTATTGAAAGATGGGGTCTTTGGGAGGTGATTAGATCATGAGGACCCTGCCTTCATGAATGAGATTAGCGCCCTTATAAAAGAGACACGAGGGAGTCTGTTCGTCCTTTCCGCCTCGGAGGGCACTAAAGGTGCCATCTATGAGAAAGTGAGCCCTCACCAGATGCTGAATCTCCCGGTGCCTTCATCTTGGACTTTGCAGCCTCCAGAACTGTAAGAAATAAAATTTCTGTTGCTTATAAATTACCCAGTCTGTGGTATTTTGTTATAGCAGCTGAATTGACTAAGACAGAAATTGCTGGGCACTGATATTATAGTTTTCTCTTTTCCTACTTGTCTTAGTTCAGGCTGCTATAACAAAATGCCATAGACTGGGTGGCTTATAAACGACAAAAATTTATTGCTCACAGTTCTGCAGGCTGGGGAGCCCAAGATCAAGGTGCTGCAGATCCAGCGTCTGGGGAGGGCCTGTTTGCTAGTTCATAGAGAGCCATCTGCTCAGTGTGTCTGCACATGGCAGAAAGGGGCTCAAGAGCTCCCCGGGGCGTCTCTTATAAGGGCACTAATCCCATTCATGAGGGCTTCACCCTCACGACCTAATTACCTTCCCAGGGCCCCACCTCCCAACACCATCACATTGGGGGTTAGGATTTCAACATATGAATTTGGGGAGGACACAAACATTCAGTCCATTGCACAACCTCCTCTGAATTTCTTTGCCCTCTGGCCCAAGAAGTCCAAACTATCATCTGGCCCAGGCTTCTCTGTCCCAGCTGCAGTATAGGAATTGGTAAGTAGAGCTACTATGCCTAGTGCTCTAAGGCAGTTCCCAAAACTCAGTTCCCAGACCAGCAGCATCAAGATTACCTGGGAATTTGTTAGAAATAAAAATTTTCTGGCCCCGGCTCAAATCTATTGAATTAGACTTTGGTGGTGGAGCTCAAGACTAGGTGATTTAACAAGTATTCCAGGTGAATCTGATGAGCTCTAAAGTTTGACAACCACTGCTCTAATCCAGTGGTTCTTAACTGGGGAAAATTTTACCCCCCAGGGACATATGACAATATTTGGAGACATTTTTGGTTGTCACAACTAAGGAGGGTGCTACTGGGCCTGTTGTGGGTAGAGGCTAGGGAAGCTGCCACACATCCTTCAGTGTACAGGACAGCCCCCAGAGAAGGAACTGTCTGGCCTGAATTGTCAGTAGTGCTGTTGAGAAACCCTGCTCTGAGCCAACATTTTTCAAAGGGATAGTTCCTTAGATGCCAAGTCTTATGAAACTTTGAAAAAAATGTCCTGTGGTGAAACACATTTGGAAATGTGTGTCTCTCTCTTTCATGAAGACCCATGCTCTGAGAATTTGATAGAGATTTTGATAGAAGATATCTGTTCTACCTAGTATTTCCCAAACCTTATGTAGCATCTTAGGGAACAGTGCACTCTCTGTACACTAAGGAATGCTAAGCCAATGCCACTGTTACATGGCTTGCCATCATTTTGCCTTCATCCCAGGAGTCAGTCTGCATCAATTTCCATCTAATAGCCCATAGCCCATCAGACCTCCCACCACATTCCTGCTTCTCCAGAGGTCCATTTCTGGTTCCCAGCTCAAGGGGAAGGCTGCTGAGTGTCTGGCTGACCCCTGAACTGTGTATGCGTGGGATAGATTCTAGGCAGTCCAGGTAAGGCTAAAAGAACTGAAAAGAGGTTTCAGCTGCCACATACCACGGGGGAGACAGAATTTGGCGTTTGAATTCAGCCAAGCCAACTGCCTATTAAACCAAACATTAAGACTCTTCAGATGAGCATAATAGAGTTCCATAATCTCCTCAATATATCACTCACAATTGTATCAGTCTGGGTTCTCCAGAGAAAAAGAACCGATAGGATATATATCTATTGAGAGAATAGGAGATAATAAGATATATAGAGACAAAGGCTGTCCAGAAAGTATCCAACCATTGTTAATGTAATGGTTACATGGCTTGATACTTTCCAGACAGCCCTAGTGTATGAATGAATTGGCTCATGTAGTTATGGGGGCTGAGAAGTCCCAAGATCTGCAGTCAGCAAGCCAGAGACCCAGAAGAGCTGATGGTGTAAGTTCCAGTCCAAGTCCAAGGCCAAAGGCAGGAGAAGACTGATGTTCCCAGCTCAACGACAGTCAGGCAGAGAGAACAAATATTGTGGTATTCAGCCTTTTTGTTGTATTCAGGCCTTCAGCAGACTGGATGAGGTTCGCCCATACTGGGGAGGGCAATTTGCTTTACTCAGTGGACCAACAGAATTGTTAATCTCGTCCAGAAACACTTACAGGAACACTCGGAATAATATTTAACCAAATATCCAGCCACCCCATGGCCCAGTCAAATTGACATGTAAAATTAAACATCACAACAACGTCCAGGATAAAATCCAGACTCTTATGGCAAATGCGTGGGAAGGCAGGGGAGGCTGGTTAACATGAAGATGCTTGGGCTCCACCTGTGACCTACTGAATCGGAGTCTTTGCCCAAAGAAATCTGCATTTTTAAGAAGTTTCTCAAAGGCCTCTTATTTACATTATAGTCAAAGAACCCCCGCTTTAGGGTCTGGCAAGATTCAGCAACATGGACCTAACACTCAGCCTGAAGCATGTCAGAATCACAAGAATAATCCTGGGGAGTGGGCAGGTCTTTCTCCTGACGGTCTATGGCCATGTTAAGGGGTGGTTTATGAGTGACATATGTGTTGATCTAGGACAGGGAGAAACCAGTCTGAGTGAATAATGCTCCAGGGCACACCCCCTCACTCGCCTGCACCGCAGAATGATTTCAGAAGCTTTTTGTTCAGAGTCCAAATGACACAGGACAGTGCTGGCTTGTCATTGTTCTGGGTGAGTCATGCTTTATTGCTTACTAATTCCTCTGCCTCCTCAAACCTGTTTCCTTCCCTTCTCCTGAGCATTGAAGTTTGTTTTTTTTTTTTTTTAAATCATCCTCCACAAATGTGAGCCTATTTTCTATTCTATTACCAGGATCTCTCCTCTCTCTCTCCCTCTGCTTGTGTGTGTATGTGTGTTTCTGAATCATGGAGAACTTTTATGAAGTTCTATGTGATGTGATTTTTTTTTTTTTGCACAATGAGGTTCAGTTTTAAAATACATCTTTATGTAATTTTTAAAATGTATGTAAAATTGTTGAAGTATTACATACCTACAAAACTGTGCATTTAATAAGTGTGCAGCTGCATGAATTTTTACAAAATCCATGTATTCATGTAACCAGAACTTCAGTCAAGAACCAGAATGCTATTAGAACCCTAGAAGACTCAAGCTCTCTTCCAGTCATTAGTTCCTACAAGGGTAACAACTGTTCTAACTTCCAGAAGGATAGATTGGTTTTGTCTGTTTTTTAACTCTTGATTTTTATATAAGTGGCATCATATAACATGTACTTTTTTTGTTCTGGCTGCTTTTGCGTTCCCTTTGTGAGACTCATTCATGCTGTTGCTTGTAGCTGCAGCTTATTCATTCACATTGTTTACACTGTTCCATTATGTGGCTATACCACCGTTTATTTTTCCGTCCTATTTTTAACAGGCATCTGGGTTTCCAGTGTTTGGCTCTTGTTAATAGTGTGAAGCATAGCTTTTATGCTGAGCCCTTGTTTTAAGAGGGAGTGTTAAGTATTCAAGTTAAAAAAAACAAAGGCTGCTTGTGGCAAATAATAGAAACCAATGAACATTCCACAGATGCCTTTGTTCGCCCTGAAAATGGCTCCCAGGGTTGGAAGCCACTATGGGAGAGAGGGAAACAGAAAGGGAGCCCAGAGCAGAGAATGAGTTGGGTTCAGCCTGCCACCCTTATTTGCTTCTCCAAGGCAACTCCTTGCCCCTCCTGCTAATTTGGCCCAAATCAGTAGCTTTTCAAAACACCTGCTGGGCATCCAAATTGACCCATTTAGGGGCTCCGTGATGGATTCATTGTTATGTGGCCAACAGAGCAGGAGAGGGCTGGGTCCTCTAGGCAGACCAAAGCCCTGTGAAGCGCTACCCAGAGTTCTGACCTCTCCTCCACCAGCCAGAAAAGGTGCAGCTCCATAGAACCAGAGATTTGAGCTGCAAGTGGCCAAAGGGAGGATCTAGTCTAAGTCCTCACTCTGCAGGTGAGGAATCCGAGTCCCAGACAGCTGAAGTACTCAAGATCACATGCAGAGACACGGGTTAGGCTGCATGTTGATTTAGAACCACATCTTCAGCCTCAAGGTTTTATTTTTGGTTTTATTTTCGCTTGTGTCATTTTTAGTTTACTAGGCCACGTTATAATATTACATTACCTCTCCATAGCATTTTGCAACATGATGCTGGTTGCTTTATTTTCTGACTTCCTGTATTTAGGATAGTTTCTTTCCAGTTAAAATGTTACTACCCTCTTCTATGCCTTTGTCAGTTTTTGTTTTTGTTTTGTTTTCTCTTTTACCCATCACTGTGTCATCAATGATATTAATATGGCCTGGGTAGTGGAGGCGGGAGTCCCTGTGCTGGTACAGCAATCACTGATCTTTGAATTTGTCATTAAAGCTGGGAAGGATATCTACCAAAATCTCAGTGGTGCCTAAAAGGCATAGCATAGAAGAAATATATATATTTTTTACTTATAAACACTCGAATTAGAGCTTACATAGGAAAAAGTAAACAATTCTTAATTCAGAGCACAAGCCAGTCAAACTGGCCAGTCATCACTAGATGGAATCTCTCTAATATACAAGCTGCACTCTAAAACAAAAGTTGCAGCTGGGCGTGGTGGCACACATCCATAGTCCCCGCTGCTCAGGAGGCTGAGGCAGGAGGATCATTTGAGCACAGGAGCTTGAGGTTGCAGTGAGCTATGATCACACCACTGCACTCCAGCCTGGGCCACAGAGTGAGACCCTATCTCTAACAATAAATAAATGAATAAGTAAATGCTGCAAATTGACTGTAAGGATAAAATTTTGAGCCCACACTCTGTTTATTTTTTTTCAGTCAATATATATTAAATGAGTTCCTAGTATATATATATATGTTAATCAATTGCAGTGACTTTATTTTAGTAGCTTTTCAGGCCCCAAAGGAGTCTCTTTTGATGAGGCTGTCACCCAGTCAACCATCTTCACTGTGGAGTCCTAATCACTTGATTCTGTTTTGTAGATCACAAAGATTCCTTCAAATGAGCTCTTCTTCCATTCCTTTATATTAGGTCACATGTTCTGAAAGTACCTCTGTCTTTCTCTGATACTTTGAGGGGGCATATTCTGGTCTCCTACATTGTGTTCAAACCAGGTTGCTGCTTCTTTTCCATTGTCATTAATGCTGTCATTATCATATTCCTCTTAGCACAGGCAGGGCATAACGTACTATCTTCCAGGCCTGGGGATGGGAAATGGCAGGCTGGTAACAGGAAGAGAGAAATCATCCGTCTTTCCTGGGAGTGGCAGGCACCCAGGCCTGACCTGCACGGAACTGCAGGAAACCCAACTCTCTGCGTCTGCTGAGAGAGCTTCCCCACGGACCACACACCACCTGATGCCAGAGGCTTGTGTCGAACAGGACTCAGCAGAAGCAGGAATGGAACATGAATTCACAGCCTTCGGCTGAGCAGCTCTTGCAGCAGCAGTCCTTCCCCACGATGCCTTCGAAGATGGCGGAGGTGACCATATCACTCTAACCATATTAGTCTCTTTTGCTTTCTCATTAATCTTACAACGTTCCTGAAGCCTTGCTCCCTTGGTCCCTGTCCTGTGTTTCCTTGAATGTGGCCATAATCTGGCCTCCTTTGATGTTTCAGGAATATGATGTTTCTGTTCAGGATAAGCATGCTGCGGAAGCCTCAGAAAAACAACTATTTTGTTGTCATCGGTACTCAAATGGAGTTGTTAGCACCAGTTCCACGAAGTGTCTTGACACACATTATTAATGGGAGGCAAAATGGTTGGCAAGGAAAGAATTGGTGTTTTACATCTAGCTTTTGCCGGAGCTTTGAATTATTCATTTGTTGGAGGTAGATGAACTTCATTGTGTTTCCCAAACCTGTTCGGTCTGACATCAGAAGTTGAAGAAACAGTTGATTCCATTTATTGTTCTAGCTAACTGGAACCAATGTCAAAATCACACTTTTCTCATCATCTATATCCTCCTTAGAAAAATTCTTCTTGCTGCTTTTATGATTTGAGTCTCACATTTTCAGCAACACCTAGGGGAAGGTAAAACCAGCAATGTTAAGGATGTGCAGTTTTCTTCTCTTAATCTTGAGTTCCTAGTATATCCTGGTTACTGTTTTAGGTCTAGTGGATACAACAGTGAGCAAAACAATCATCAAACTTTTCGTGTAAATTATGTATGTTTTTGGCAACATAACAGACAATAAAAAAAGATAAATTAAGTGACATTTTAGTACATTACATTGTGATAAGTGTAAAAAGGGAAAATGATGCAGGGAGGTGGTGGGTTAAATTTTAGATTGTGGCCAGGAAAAGTCTCACTAAGAAGGTGTCTTTTTTTTGAGACAGGGTCTCACTCTGTTGCCTGGGCTAAGGTCCAGTGGTGTCATCATAGCTCACTGCAGCCTCAAACTCCTGAGCTCAAACGATCCTCCTGCCTCAGCCTCCCCAGTAGCTGGGACTGCAGGTGTGCACCATGGTGCCCAGCTAATTTTTCCATTTTTTTGTAGAGACAGGGTTTTGTTATGTTGCCCAGACTGGTTTCCAACTCCTGGGCTCATGTGATCCTCCCAACTTGGCCTTCCAAAGTGCTAGGATTACAGGTACAAGCCACCTAACCCAGCCGAGAAGATGTATTTTCTTCTTGGGAATGAAGGGAATGAAGAGAAGTATACGCAGAAGAGGGAGGAGGAGGCCCGTGTGGCTGAAGCTGGGAGCATGACAGTCAGCAGCAGAAGAGGAGGACAGAGAAGGGGGCTGAAGATGAAACGTGGCCTTGTAGGTCATTGTAGTCTTTGGCTTTAACTCTGAATGAGACAGGAGCCCTTTGAGAGTTGGTTGCAGACCTTATGACATTTCACCCCTAAATACTTCAGCATGCATCTCCTAAAATAAGGACACGCTACATAAAATATCATTAGTAGGACGTTACTTAATAATATCCAAAAATCATCTAATATCCAGGCTATGTTCAAATTTTCCAAATTGTTATGTAAATAATTTTGGAAATCATATTTATTGACTAAAGTACATAAATGAATACATATGCTGGTCCAGGTGGAGTGCCATTTCTCTTGCCACTACTTCATAGTCTCTTCAGGCTCGAAAGATCTTTTTTTAATAACTTCACCCTGGAACGCTGCCCAGGAAGGTGCAGTTTGCCTGATGGACGGTAGGGGGCACCATTCTGTTATTTTCCAGAGCTGGTGGTTTCTCCAGGCGCAGAGTCGGTACCCAGGGCTCTGGGTAATTCCCGCTGTGTCACACAAGCAACTGTGGTTTCAGGGTGCACTCAGAACTCCAAAATGTCACCAATTCCCTTATGGGAGGTTATAAAGACTTCAAAGAAAAACTGAATTTTATTCCATTAAAAGCCAGCTAAAGCCATGCAGTACTTCTGGGTGATTTTCAAAACTGTGTTGTGAAATCAAATTAGCAAAAGCTATAATTCATTGAGCTGACTACTTAAAGGAAATGACCATAATCATTTCTCAAATATACTTTTTTTGAAGATGGATTTATAAGTCAAACTGTCGGTAGACAGCCATCATTCAATTTTTTTAATTAATTAATTATTGTTTATTTTTGAGATAGGGTCTTACTCTATTGCCCGGGCTAGGGTGCAGTGGCATCATCATAGCTCACAGCAACCTCAGACTCCTGGGTTCTAAGCAATCCTCCTGCTTCAGTCTCCTGAGTAGCTGGGACTACAAGTACATGCTGCCATACCTGGCTAATTCATCTGTTTTTTGTAGAGACAGGGTCTTGCTCTTGCTCTTGCTCAGGCTGGTCTAGAATTCCTGGCCTTCCAAAGTGCTAGGATGAGAGGTGTGAGCCACCATTCCCAGCCATAATTCAATTTTTACATACAAATTTTTAAATATCACAGTAACATATGGACATGGTCAAAGAAAAAAAAAAACCGAATATTTACAAAGGGTTTTAAGAAAAAAAATTGTTTTCCTTCTTCCATTTTCTTCCTCCTACTTCCCAGAGATAATACTTTTTAACAATATCTGGTTTTATATCAAGTTCTTCTGGATATTACTACAGTCTGCTTTTATTTCTACTTCTTGATTCTCAGCTTTAGAAAGTATCTGTTGACTTCTAACAATGAGGGATTAGAATTCACTTATGCTAAATTGCACTTTCCCACCCCCTCTCCTCTCAATTTTGTTGATAACCATATTCTAAAATAACCGAATTGTTTTAAATGGTTATTTTCATAACTCCAAATAATATACTTATCACACCTGTAATCCTAGCACTCTGGGAGGCTGAGGCGGGAGGATCGCTTGAGCTCAGGAGTTCGAGATCAGCCTGAGCAAGAGCGAGACCCCATCTCTATTTAAACAAAACAAAAAAGAATAAATACTTAAACTTCTATTTCTTATTCTATCAAGTTTAGGCATAAACTCCAGATTCCCCACAGTGTCAGATGAGAACATTAGTATCCTCTTTTCTCTACTTGGTATCCTCTACCTCCTTCTACCTGCCAACCTCTGCCTGCTGTACCTCTGCTTTTACATGATCAGATCTCATATCTTTTTCTTTCTTGAGTCTCTCTCTCTCTCTCTTTTTTTTTTTAAATTGAAGTACATCCTCAAGTAACTTGATAAGAAAGAATACATTGTAAGTAAACGTGCTGAGTCCTGGCAGTTTGAAAATCTCTTTATCTGCCTTCATTTTTGATGGCTGGTTTAGATTCTAGGTCCTAAATAATTTTCTATGGCATTTGGAAAATATCTCCATTTAACATTCTATTTTTGGTCCCCTTCTCAGTTTTCTTCTCCTCCCATGCAGACTCCAGTCCAAACCCTCTCTGGGGTCCCCTCCTGCACATAACCTTCTACTCTACCTCTTTTGTCTACATGTTCACGTTTGTTTTTTTATCTTTTCATCTCCCAGAAATTTGTTGAAATCTCTCAACTGATGCCCAACCTTTCCTTCACCATCTTTGTAACTATGGATTTATACTCTTTTAAATTCTTTATCACTTCATTACGGTCTTGGGAAAGAAGAATGTCAAACCTGCCTGCTCGGTTTACCTTCTTGAATTGGAAACTGTTTTATATAAATTTGTGGGTCTTTTTGTCTTTTTGTTTACTTCTATTTATAAATACCAGTACTGTTGAGCTCTCTTTTGATAAATACACAGAAACTATTGCTATCTTGTTTATATAGCGATTTTGCAAACTTTGGTCCTTTGGATGTTCAGGAATTACAGTGCTGATCTATTAACTGGTGTTAAAGGTAAAAAAGAGGTACACGAGGAGGATACGCCTACTGTAAGTTAGAGGATACACCCTTGATTATTTCTCAGAGCAAACATTTATTAATATTAATCCACAGCTTCCTGGAACTGTACTCTGTATAGAAAAATCACTGCTCCTATTCCTAATAAGTTTAAACTTCCAAGAGCAAAACATACAAGCACTCATCCCACCAGCTAGAGAGCAACCCCAGTGAGGAATAAATAATGCCAATTAGTAAAGTCATTATCATTCATGGGCTCCTTTCACTGTCAAGTGGAATAATTTGTTTGAACAAAAGTCTGTCTTAATAAGGTAATTATGACTATAAAAGAATGGCAATGTTTAGTCTTCCACAGAGTTATGTGTAAATTTTGTGTATCTTACCTTCCTTGCAAGGATTGAAGATCAGTTAGCATTTTCATATTATTTAGGCCCAGAAGCTTGTTTGAGATCAATGACAGTTGGCCTTTGCATCACAGCTATACATAATATTATAAGAACTACAAAGAATACAAGATCTGTAGAATAGTAGGTCATTTCTGAGGTCAATGTTTTTTGATCATTCACTATCTAACTTTTGGAGGATACCTACTTATGCTTTGTATTTTGACAGAATTACTGGAGGATATTAAACTGAATAAGACCCTGACCTCAAGAATTTACTTTGATCTCTTTAATTATAGCAATAATCCACTGATTAAATAGCAGAGCTTTACTAGTTTTCTGTAAGAACATTTGAATATTATGTTTCATCTTGATAATAATCTTTTTAAAAAGAATATATGCATATTGTAGATGGTTAGAATGACCGTATTTTAATTGAGTTCTGCCCAGAGCCTGCTGGGCCCGCATTTCCCTTTGTGTTTTGATCCCTTGGTCTCCAAACTGTATTTGGAGTGAATGAGGAGAGCTGGAGAACTCTGTAAATGATGTGCTTCTGCTGGGTCATATCAGGGCAAGCTGCGTGAATGTGAGCTCACACTTGGTTCCAACAGAGAAAAGAAGGGTGAGAGGATGGAGTCACGACATGGCCCCTGGTAATACAGACACGCTGAACTCAGGAACAGCCTGCACCGTGGCAGTCAGTATCCAGAAAACTACTGGTGGTCATGAGTGGAAGCCCTGGGGTCAGACCTCCTGGGCTCAAAGCCTGGCTTGGCCACCTCTTAGATATGTCTCCTTAGGAAATTTATTTAACTTCTCTAGGCCCACTGTCTTTTTCAGTAGAATGAGAATAATAGAAATAGTTACTGCAGAACAGGAAGGAGAGCAGGAGTGATTCCATGACAGACTGACCTCCTAGAATAGGCCTAGGTTTCGGTTTCCCCGACGCAGGTCCTCCCCTTCCCCGGAATGCCGCTGATAACAACTAAAAGTCCCGTGACTTGGAAACCAACCAATCAGAAGCCAGTCCCGTGACTTGGAAACTAACCAATCAGGAGCCAAGACGATCAGCCACTTTTGAAGGAGCAAATGAACTAAGGGAGGGAGGGGGGATGGTATGCCCAGTGCATGTAACCTGCTGAAAAGTATAAAAGCTTAGTTCTTACTGTAAGGCGGGGTCCTAGTTTGTGGAGAGGCCACTGCGTTGGTGCTCTGGGACTTGGGCCCTAGCTCGAGCTAGTCAATAAACTCCTTTGCCTTTTGCAGCCTCAGTGACTCTGCCTCTCTGTTCCTGGGGCCAAGGGGAACTGGCTCTAAGAGTTACCTCTGGAGAGGTTGTAAGGTTAAATGGGCTAAATCATTTAACGTACTTTGGCTTGGAACATAATACTTGCTCAAAGCTTATTAGCTATGGTAATTACTGCTGGAAGTGGAAATTTAGTTTCAGTAAAAATAACATCATCTGGCATGCTATATCAAAACTGCTAAATTGGATTTAAAATCTTTTTAGCAGGGAATCTGCCATTGCAGGGCTGCTCTTCCAGAGAGTAGACTGTGGACTTGCGCAGGGGGGACTGGGAGTGGAGAGCTGTTCTGGTCGGAGCCTGCAGCTCACGTTCCAGACGCCTCTGATCGGGCCCCAGTGCGGAGCCGGTGAGGAGCAGCAGGAGCAGTGCAGAGCAGGGCTCACCCTCAGGACTGAACCCCTGGGATTCCTGGACCTCTCTAGGAAAGGGATCTGGGCAGGAAAGACAAACAATCTCACTGCAAGTACGGTGGAGGCACCAGGTTGCTATTAAAGAAATATAGTGAAGTTGAACATCTAAATTATGGAGCTACTACATTTTCCACGGATTACCTGTCTTCCTTAGGAAGTTGAGATGGAGAAAAGAAGTGGGGTTGTCCAGGAGATGTACCTGGGCTGCCCAGCAGCAGTGGCAGCAAGGACCCCTTCTGTGCACTGTGTCAGTCACCTGGTGACGGATGCAAGGCTGGTCCGGGAGCTCAGAGGCAACACTGCAGTCTAAGCTGTGCCCTGACCCAGCAAGGGAACCTCTGCTATTCCAGTTGGTCAGACCCTCAAACCCTTATTGATCTCACTGATAAATTAAGAAATCAGGATTGGCACCAGCAGAGGGTTTGGGTAAGATGGAAAAGCACATCACTTCTTTAGAAATGTGAGCATTGCATTGTCTGGAGAGGAAAGAAAAATTGGGCTGAGTGACGAAGAAATTCTTTCAGTGGTCTAGGAGGAAGACTTCTCCTTTTCAGTGAAAGGCAGATGCTGGTTAAGGAAGACAGCTGATGTCAGCTTCTGCTGAATCCCTCTGGGCTCTGACTGAGACTGGAAAACCGAAAATGACCTGCCCCTTCCCAGGATTCGATACCTCTGGGATGCACGTGTCTTCCTCCTTTTGGAAACTCCTGCTTTCTCTGAGGAATGGGAAAGCTGGTCTTTGGACAGTCACTATTCTATTTTGGTCATTTGTGTGATGTCTTGGGTACTGCCCAGGTCTTAATACCTGAACAAGAGGTAATTTTAAAGCTGATTAAAGCTGATGTTCACAACAGCAGTCCTCAGACAAGAATCACCCTTTCTCTAATATGGCTCCAGGCCAACTCTAAAAAGGTACTTTGTACCAGGAAAGAAAACTAAGTGAACATAAATCTGTCTGTTACCTTAGGCACACAAAACAAGTAAATCCAGGTCTGGCTAGTTGCCAACAGTTGCAAATTTCTCAGTTTAGAACTTTTGGCCAAGAATTTTGCCTCTTGTCTTTTTAACTGGTGTTGGGGTAGGGGTGCGAGGTGTGCTTGACAATGAGTGCTACAGGGAGGTAAAGAGAGGCCCAGGACCCTGCCCACCCTTCTTGAGAGCCTCACAGAGGGCTCAGAAAGTTTAGACTGACACCCTGAACAATCTGAAAGTCCGTGCCAGATGAGGGCCCAAGGTCACACCACTGGCCCTCCAGAGGAAGCCAGCTCATTCAAATGCTAAGCAAATGTTCCCTAAAAGAAACTGCCCCTGGGGCATGAGATTCTTTCCTAAGTTAGGTCATCTGCAAAGTGGTTTATTGAAAACCATTTGGACTCCCGACTGGAGCAGATGACCTTTTGAATAACAGGCAACTTGTGGGATAGAAACTCATTGCTTTAAAAATGAACCCTGGCAGAGCTTTGTGTGTTAACACTATTTTCCCTTGGCCTGAGTCTGTGGGACGTGCAACTTGAAACACTCCTTATCCTATCACAAATCAGGTGGAGTGACTGAAAACTCAGGCCGATCAGTTCCACACTAATCGGAACAATAGCTGGATGGGTAGCTCTTTGTGGATGTCACAAAGTAGATCTGACCCGAGGTTCTTTTGATGCTTTGTTATTTCTTTGTTTTACAGAGGAATAGACACCTTGAGAGTTTACCAAGTGTGAAGTGTTATATAAAACCAAACCTACAGAACAGACCAATAACCAGTAAGGAGACTGAATCAGTAGTAAATATCTCCCATCAAAGTCAAGCCCAGGACCTGGTGGCTGCACTGCTGAATTCTACCAAACATGGAAAGAGCAACACCAATCTTTCTCAAACTCTTCCAAAAAATTGAAGAAGGGGAATACTTCCTAACTCATTTTACAAGCATTACCCTGATACCAAAGCCAAACAAAGTCACTACAAGAAAAGAAAATTACAGGCCAGTATCCCTGATGAACACAGATGCAGAAATCCTCAACAAAACACTAGCAAATCCAAATCAACAGCACATTAAAAGGATCATTTGGCCAGATGCAGTGGTGCATGCCTATAGTCCTAGCTACTCAGGAGGTTAAGGCAGGATTGCTTGAGCCCAGGAGTTCAAGTACAGCCTGAGCACTGGGCAATATAGTGAGATTCTCATCTCTAAACAAAACAAAACAAAACAAAAAAACCATCATTCATTCACTATGATCAACTGAGATTTATCCCTGGGATGCAAGGATGGTTCAACATATGTAACATACGTAAGTCAATAAATATAATGCATTGCATTAACAGAATGAAGAATAGAAGCCATATGATCATCTCAATAGATACAGAAAAAGCATTTGACAAAATTTAACATCCTTTCATGATAAAAGCTCTCACCAAATAGGTATAGAAAGAATGTACCTCAACATAATAAAAGCCATATATGACAAGCTCACAATTAACATCATATTCAATGGTGAAAAGTTGAGGCTTTTTTTTTCTAAGATCAGGAACAAGACAAGGATGTCTACTCTTGCTACTTCTGTTCAACATAGTACTAAAAGTCCTAGCCAGAGCAATTAAGTAAGACAAAGAAATAAAAGGCATACAAATTGAAGAGGAAAAAATAAAATTGGATCCATTTGTAGACAACATGTCCTTATATATAGAAAACCCTAAAACACCATGTTATACCCCATAAATATATACAATACTCATTTGTCAATTAAAAATACATAATAATAATTTTAAAACCTCGAAACCAAAAACCACTAAACCTACAGACCCAGGTTTTATCTGTTAGGCATTTATATTCCCAACCCAAAAAAAGTTACTGTCCTCCTCTCTTTCTTTCCTTCCTTCCTTCAAGGTGGTTTTACTAAGTCTTAGTGGAGGAATGAAGGAAGGAAGATGAAATAAGTCACATTCTTTAGTGAGTAGTCCTTGATCTTTCTTTAAACCCTTTACCTCTGAAGTAGAGTGAGATATGCTGACCTCTAGGTCATTCTGACACCAGCTACCTTGATGACCTCAATTGTGGGCCTTTGTAAAGATCTTTAGGCAGATAGCACTCAAATATAGCATGCACACACATGCACAATACACACGCATGCACAATACACACACATGCACAATATGTGGTCCTCTGCTTCTATAGGCAGAGGGATATTTCCCTTATTAATGAGGTCTAAAAAATGAAACCACTCAGAATTACTCTAAGAACATAAAAACATGTGACCCCTAGGATTGTTTTATTTGCTCAAATTTTTGCATTTCACTTTTTATTTTTTATTTTTTTTTATTTTTTTTTTTTTTTTGAGACAGAGTCTCACTTTGTTGCCCGGGCTAGAGTGAGTGCCGTGGCATCAGCCTAGCTCACAGCAACCTCAGACTCCTGGGCTTAAGCGATCCTACTGCCTCAGCCTCCCGAGTAGCTGGGACTACAGGCATGAGCCACCATGCCCGGCTAATTTTTTTTTTTTTTGTATATATATTTTTAGTTGGCCAGATAATTTCTTTCTATTTTTAGTAGAGACGGGGTCTCACTCTTGCTCAGGCTGGTCTCGAACTCCTGACCTCGAGCGATCCACCCGCCTCGGCCTCCCAGAGCTAGGATTACAGGCGTGAGCCACCGCGCCCGGCCTGCATTTCACTTTTTAAAAAATTTTTGAAAGTATAGTTTTAAAATACCATTTAAGAAAGGTCTTGGCCGGGCGCAGTGGCTCATGCCTGTAATTCTAGCACTCTGGGAGGCCGAGGTGGGTGGATCGCTCGAGGTCAGGAGTTCGAGACCAGCCTGAGCAAGAGCGAGACCCCGTCTCCTAAAAAATAGAAAGAAATTATCTGGCCAACTAAAATATATATAGAAAAAAATAGCCAGGCATGGTGGTACATGCCTGTCATCCCAGCTACTCGGGAGGCTGAGGCAGTAGGATCACTTGAGCCCAGGAGTTTGAGGTTGCTGTGAGCTAGGCTGACGCCACGGCACTCACTCTAGCCCGGACAACACAGCGAGACTCTGTCTCAAAAAAAAAAAAAGAAAGGTCTTGACAAAACAATTCTGGTAGAAATCCTGCTGTGGTCTAGACGGTGGATCAGCTTCTTTGAAAATAGACCCAGTTTTATTTACAAGAGAAATGTGGAATAGAGCAAATAACATTGGACCAAGAGCCAGTAGGCGTGTCGCCACTGGCCATCTCTGTCACTAACTGGTTTTACATGGCCTTGAGTTGTTAAAACCTCCCTGGGAAAGAGGACCCTGCCCTAGGTGGTGGCTGATTCCGGCAGAGGCCATGCGCTGGCCATCTGGTGGTGACTTGGCAGTGTCACTGCTGCTGCCGGTTGGAGCTGGAGAAGGAAGCCCGTGGGCTGCACTGAGGCAGAGCGACATGCTGGTGTTCACCACAAGACACCCACCATGAATCCAAACCCACACACTGGCCCTCACTCCTCACCTTTTTGTTTGGAATTAATGAAAATACCAAGTGATATATTTATTCCACATAGCTCCTGTCTCTGTCCTTGGGCTTGTGGGGCACCAAGATATGGAAATCCTCCACCTCTTTGTGCTTACTGGAAGCTGCGAGGCTTAAGGACAAGCAAGACTGTAGCTGGTTTCAGTGTTTGAAAAGATGAAATTGGAAGAAAGCTCTGAAAGTACAGCCTTTACATCCACATAATGCAACATCTGGAGGAAGAGAGGACATCTCTTTCTTTTAAAACCCAGAAGAGTTTTCCCCCAGAAATTTCTAGGATACCTCCTCTGTGTCTCATCAGCTGAATTAGGGCACATGCCCAGTTCTGAATAACCCCTGGGCCCAGGGGACTGGATTACTCTGATTTATCGGGCCCATTGCTGCATCTGGGGATGAGGTCAGCCTGGCTTGAAACACACAGGCTGCGTGGGGAGGAGACAGCTACTTCATAAAATGTGATGCAAATTAGAGAACTGTCAGGAAGAGAAAAGAGAAGAATGAACCTTGGCCTGGTAATCAAAAATATCCACCAAAGCTTGCTTAGGTATCCTTTCAGGAAATTTTGTCTGGCGATTCTTATTCTGTTGGGCACTCAGTCAAAACAGTAGTATTTATTGTATCTTGTCTGCCAGGCGCTGTGCTGAAGGTTTTACCAATATCTTCTCACTTTACTCCTTCAACCGGTGTGGTGAGTGCAGGTATAATATCCTCCTCATTTTACAAGTTAGGAAACCAAAGGTCAGGGAACTTCAGTGTCCCTAAAGACAGAGCTAGTGGAGATGGAGATGAAATTCACAGTGGTCCCCGGGGTGCAAAGCGTGTTTAACCAGTGCTCACACACGTGCGCCGGGCACCTACCGAGCCTGACAGCTGTGTGGCTTCTCCTCTGCTGCTGGCTTTTAATAACCCACCTATGGCCACAGTGGTCACCTTGGCATAGCCCCAACAGCTCCACTCTGATGCTTGGCGCTCTTCCTTTTGCCCCCAGGTCTTTTGCTCTGTCCTCTCCTGCTGACCTGCAGTTACACCCCGTGTCCCTTGCCCCTGCCTGCCAGCTTCCTGGCTGCCACCCCTCCTGCTCCATTTCCTTCTCCGCCCTGCTCGGGCGCCTTGCCAACCATTTCTCGGCCACTCTCACCAACCCCCTCCGTTTTCTCACGCCTGGCCCTCCCAGTGCCCTGGCCTTGCTAATCCCCACCCAGGAATCAATCCTACTCGAAATTCCTGCACTGGAGTTTCCTTCTTAATGCACTGGGAGAACAGTCACAGGTACTGTTTCTTCATCAGTGACTCCTGGTCCAAGGCCCTTCACAGCCCCTGCCCCACCATGCTGCTGTCACCCCAGCAGAGAAATGCTGCTGCCTCCCTGCAGTGAGGAATGCGGCTGGGAAGGGGAGAGCTGGGCGTCTGCGGCATTTCCCAGGGCTCAGCTTGTGGGGGGTTCATTTGAGGGAGGGCACAGGCCAGACCATCTCTTCCTCAGGTTGATGCTGTATTTATTCTCCTGGGTTTTTTTTGTTTTGTTTTGTTTTTTTGAGACAGAGTCTCCATTTGTTGCCCAGGCTAGAGTGAATGCCGTGGCATCAGCCTAGCTCACAGCAACCTCAAACTCCTGGGCTCAAGCGATCCTACTGCCTCAGCCTCCCGAGTAGCTGGGACTACAGGCATGCGCCACCATGCCCGGCTAATTTTTTTTTTATATATATATTTTTAGTTGGCCAGATAATTTCTTTCTATTTTTAGTAGAGACGGGGTCTCGCTCTTGCTGAGGCTGGTCTCGAACTCCTGACCTCGAGCGATCCACCTGCCTCGGCCTCCCAGAGTGCTAGGATTACAGGCTTGAGCCACCGTGCCCGGCCTGTGCTGGAGAACTTTTTAAATATAATGATAGCTCCCTGTAATACTCTGAAATTAAAAGAAAAAAGAAAAAAAACAACGATACCTGAACTCTATCCTCAGAGATTCTAATTCCGTTCATCTGTGCTGCGGTCCAGGCATCCTTTATTCTCTTTTTAAAGATCTACATCTTCCCCAGGTGGTACAAATGGCCAGCCAGGGTTGAGGATTACTACCCTAGACAGTAACCCAACTCCTCAGAGCTCCTATAGAAACTGTCCTTTACCTTTCTATAATTGCATTTGTTGTGGTGATGAGCTGATTTATGTATCTTTCTTTTCCACTAGAGTTTTCAAGTGCAGAATCATGTCTTGCCTTTTTCTGTATCTACTGAGGGTTGTTCTTTGTGCCTGACCCCTGGTAGATGCTGTGGTTTGTCTCCACCAAAAACTCATGTTGAAATGTGATCCCCAGTGCAGCAGTGTGGAAGGGGGTGTTCGGTGACGGGGCAGATGCCTCATGAATAGATTAATGCCCTCCCATGGTGGTGGTGGGGTGAGTGCATTCTCCCCCTCTCCGGTTGTTAAAAATAGCCCGGCTGCCTCAGTTTCTCTCTCTAGCTTTCTCTCTCGCCATGGGATTTCTTTGCATAGCCCTTTCCCCTTCTGTCTCCACCAAGAGTTGAAGCAGCTGAGACCCTCACCAGATGCAGCGTCCTCATCCTGAACTTTCTAGCTACCAGAATCGCGAGCCAAATAAACCTCTTCTCTTTATAAATTACCCAGTCTCAGGAATTCTGTCACAGAACACAAAACAGACCAAGACAGCAGATTCAGTTTGATAAACAAATACATTCACTGAATAAAAAGAGTGAATGAATAATGAACTATTTACTTCACTGCCTTACCTAACAGACAAAATTTAACCTTTTTGGGTGACTAAGAATCATCACCACGAACACATATTGTTGTTCAGAACTGTGATGTGGTAATGCCCCCAGGGCCCACTCAGGTGAGCAAAAATGTTCATTATCAACCTTAACCCCCATTTACCAGCCACAACCTAGAAAGCACTGAGGCTTTGCAGTGGAAACCAGAGAAGCAAGCTTGAAACACAAGGAGCTTTACATGGAGCAAAGTCTAAGTGAATAGACTGTGGTCTAAAGATGATTCCTACCTTTCTTCTCGAGTGAGTGGGCTCTGTAAGAGCTAGGGAAGTTACTTTGGCTTGAGGTGTGGTAGCGTTTTTTGCACACTGCCCCGTCCATGTCTCCTCGCCGTCTTCCCTGCTGAAAGACATAGCTCCTGTGGGCAGGTTGTGTGGGCGGCTGGTAATAAGGCTCACCTTGTCCGGGAGTGGCCACGCCTTCTCTCCTGTCCAGACTGGCTACTGCTGGGTTAGTGGCTCAGCTGCAGGCAGTAGCTTTGACTCCTGACCTTCAATATGACTGATGACTTTGTTCCAGAACAAAGTAATCACCTAAACTACATAGAACATTGTATATCCCCTATCCCATTATTATGAAATGAAATCCTCCTTTGCTCTTTGTCAATTTCTTCTAATAAAATTTGAGCTCGTTCAACTCACTCTTTCTTATGAATTAATCTAATGACATTCTGCAGGCCTAAACTTTAAAAAAAAAGGAATCTCAGAAAGATAACAACAAGATGATATTTCCTCTTCTCTGTAGAGAGATACTGATTTTATGTTTTCAAACTAATTTCAAGAACAGTATCCCATAAAATGTCAAATTAACACCATTCACAAAGAAGCAATATTTTTTTAAAAATGAATTTTATTATGTATATTTAAGGTTTACAACATGATGTAATGGCATACATATAGATAGTAAAATGGTTACATTAGTGAAGCAGATTAACACATCTACCAACTCATATAGTTTACTTTTTTGCATGGGTAACAAGGACAGCTAAAATCTGATTTAATAAAAATCCCTAACACAATACAATATTATTGATTTTCTCCTTACATTGTACATTAGATCATTAGACTTGGTCTTCCTACATGTCTACGATTGTGTATCCTTTGACCTACGCCTCTCCGTTTCCTCTTCCCCCACCCCTAACCATGGTAACCACTGTTTCCTTCTCTGTCTCTTACAGAGAATCCACCTTGCTCTCCTGTTCAGTGTAGACACTTAATGATTATTCGTACCTATTACCAACTTCGGTTTTGATTATTTGAACAAGGGAGTTTATGAGATATTCTGATTTCAGAAATTATTGCCATGGCTCATGAAAGAAACCTTTGATATCTAAGTAGAAGTCTGTAGTACATTGTCCTACTTGATAATTTGCTACCCTGGTAATGATGTTATCAATGATGTCTCCGTTTTCCTAAATGGTCTATGGGTTGTTCATCCCTGAGACGCAGCAAGTGTGGCCACAGAGGCGTCGGCAGAGCAGAGGAGGGGAGGCAGGTGGAGGCTCAGGGTGCTCACCACTGCCCAGCTTCTACTTTTTGTCTCTATGAATTTTACTATTCTAGGTACCACATACAAGTGAAATCATGCAATATCTATCCTTTTGTGTCTAGCTTATTTCACTTAGCATACATCTTCAAGGTTCATCTGTGTTGTAGCAGGTCTCAGAATTTCATTCCTTTTTAAGACTGAATAATATTCCATGGTATGAGTATACCACATTCTGTTTATCCATTCACTCATTCTCACACATTTGGATTGTTTCCACCATTTGGCTATTATGAATAACGCTGTTATGGACATGGGTATGCAAATACCTGTTTGAGTCTCTGCTTTCAATTCTTTTGGATGTATACCTAGGAATGGAATTGCTGGATCATATAATAATTGTATGTTTAATTTTTTGAGGAACCATCATAATGTTTTTTATAGAGGCTGCATCATTTTATATTCCCACCAACAATGCATAAGAGTTTCATTTCTCTACATCCTTGTCAACACGTGTTATTTTCTGTTTTTTTTATAATAGCTATCTTAATGGGTGTGATGTGGTATCTTACTATGGTTTTAATTTGCACTGCCCTAATAATTGGTGATATTGAGTCTTTCTTTTTAAAAACTTTCATTTTATTGGGGTGTAATTTATATACAATAAACTATACCCATTTTAAGTTCAATAGATGTTGACAAATGTATACACCCACGTAACCACCATCACAATCAAAATGCGTAACATTTCTATCACCCCTTGTTGACCCTTTGCAGTCACTTCTCCTCTCCACCCCAACTCCAGGCAACCTCTGATCCGCTCTGTCACTATAGATTAGTTTGCATTTTCTAGATTTCCACATAAATAGAAATCCTTTGCACCTGCCTTCTTTCACAGCAGCATACTATGTCTGAGATTCATCCATGTTGGTGACTATATCAGTGATTTGTTCCTTTTAATTGCTGGGTAGCATTCCAGTATGTGGATACATCACAGCTTTTTTACCCATTCATCTATTCATAGACATTTGGGTTGTTTACAGTTTTTAGCTGTTAGGGATAAAAGCTATTGTAAACATTGTTGTGTAAATGTTTGTGTGGAATACATTTTCATTTTTCTTGAGTGAGTACCTAAGGGTAGAATTGTAATGCCATAAAGTAGGTGATGCTTAACTTTATGAGAAACTGCCAAACTTTTTTCCAAAGAGGTTGAGTCATTTTATATTCACACCAGCGCTGTACGAGAGTTCCGGTTGCTTCACGTTCATGTCAGGGTGTCCTCCCATCTGAAAATCTCTCTGGCTTCCTCCGGCTGAGCTCAGAAGGCCACCAGTTCCGACTATGCCTATCGGTACCAGTGATAAATACAAAGGGAAAGGACAAAAGGAGAAGAGAAATTATACAGCACTATCTTGTATAGACAATACCGTACAAAGGTTTATGCATCTCAGAATACGGAGAGTGCTGATGTCTGTGGGCAACAATTTACAAAGGAAATACCTGTTCCATCAATGCTAGTGTCTTAGTCTGTTTTGTGTTGCTATGACAGAGCACCTGAGGGTGGATAATTTATACAGAAAAGGGGTTTACTTAGCCCACAGGCTGGGAAGTTCAGGAAGCACGGTGCCAACTTGCTCGGCTTCTACTGAGGGCTTTTGTGTTGTGTCATAACATGGCAGAGAAGCTCAAAGGGGAAGCAGACACATGGGAAGAGGAGAGAACCCCAGGGGTGTCCTGGCTTTGTAACAACCCCTTCTCAAGGGAACATTCCCCAGAGAACTAACCCAATCTCACCAGAGCGAGAACTCACTCACTACCAGAACAGCACCAAGCCGCTCAGGAGGGATCCACCCCCATGACCCAAACACCTCCCGCTAGGACCCACCTCCCAACACCACTGAATTGGGGATTAAATTCCAACATGAGTTTTGGTAGGAACAGACTCAAACCACAGCAGCTAGTATATGCCCAAATCTTATCTTCAAACTTATAAAAAACAGATTCCAACCTGTTCCCTGCATGCAAAGACTCATTGTACTATGGCCTGATTGCTGAGTGTCACCCAAGTCTAACTTCTCGCTTTTTCTCAGAGAGAGATGCTCCATTTTCCAGTTACTGCATAGCAGCCAATAGGACTAAATGTGGCTGGGCCAAGAAATGTTCAATGTCTAAGTAATTCTACATGCATATTAAAATATTTGAAAATTCTAGTTAAAAGGTTATTTTTAAAAAATCGGGATGAGGCTACTGATAGCATCTGAGGCAGTTTTATCTTGAGAAACAAAGTCTATTTACTAAAATAAGCAAAATAGCAATTGAAATTAAGTTAAATGGAAAGCAGAAACCAGTTATCACTCCTGACATTTGTTACATAAACCTTTCTTAAGGGTCACTTTGTGAGTATGACTGTTCTCATTTTAAAACGCCAAAGATTCGAATCAGTACTAGAACACTAAAAATAATCTCAGAAAACATGTTGACACAGAAGGATGAAAACTGTGCTTGATCACACTGTTTTTCTGCAAGTGGCTTGTTAGTACATCAGCACCCCTGCCGGGGGAAGTCAGATATTTAAGAGCAAATCTTCAATTAAAATGCCACTCTCCTGGGGGAGCACTTGAAGCGTTCTATTTCCCGTTTCCTCAAATACTGTCCCAGTCAGTGCTCATCTTTTCCTCAAGTCACATGTGACCATGGAAAGGCATGTGCTCACGGAGCTGAGTCTAGGTCCCAGGCCTCTGAGATGTTTCACAATCCTGTGGCATTAAAAAATATTTCAGCGACTAAACAATCTTCAAAAATCATGGATGTGGGCTGGGCGTGGTGGCTCGCACCTGTAATCCTAGCACTTGGGAGGCCGAGGCGGGCGGATCGTTTGATCTTAGGAGTTCCAGACCAGCCTGAGCAAGAGCGAGACCCCGTCTCTACCAAAAAAAAAAAGAAAGAAAGAAATTATATGGACAACTAAAATATATATTAAAAAAAAATCAGCTGGGCATGGTGGCGCATGCCTGTAGTCCCAGCTACTCGGGAGGCTGAGGCAGGAGGATCGCTTGAGCCCAGGAGTTTGAGGTTGCTGTGAGCTAGGCTGACACCATGGCATTCTAGCCAGAGTGACAGAGTGAGACTCTGCCTCAAAAAAAAAAACAAAAAAAATCATGGACGTGGTTTTATATAAGTATAGTACTTGAACACCAAGCCAAGTATTATATTAATAATATTATTATGATTTTTCAGTCATTATGTACAGTAGATTTTGGTGATGGTCTCAATTCTTTATCACTCCCTTTAGCCATGGCTTTGCCATGTGGCTTTGAAATTCCTTTCACTAAAAGGCCATGTCTATTTTTCCACCCCCTTGAATCTGGATGGCCCGTGTCTTGCTTTGGTCAGTAGAATGTGACTGTAGTAAGAATGTGCCAGTTCTGATCTCACACCTCGAGATGTCCAGCATGCGTCCTCTTATCTCCGGCGCCTCTGCCGTCGCCATGGAAACGTGCCAGGATTAGTGTGCTTGCGGGTGAGAGGCATGGAGCACAGTTACATCACCCCAGCCGTCCCAGGCCAGGCCTTCCTAAGCCAGCTAGTATATCCCCAGACCTAGCAGGACGACCCAGCCGGCTCCCCCAGAGCACTAGCAACAAATGCCTGCTGTGATATGCCCCTGTTGGGCAGCAATCCCTGACTGATATCTTTATGTCAAAAGGAGTTTTTAAGACTCAAAGATACAATTTAAAAATAAAATGGCCTATTGAATACTCTCCTTTTTGCCTCTCCCAAAAGTGATATTGAGTTTCCAGATTTAAAAAAAAATATTTGCAACACCACAGTCCAGAAGCTGTTGACTGTGGCTGCCTTCGAGGAGATGACAAGGATGTGAAAGAGATTTTCACTGTGTATCCTTTGGCTCTTTTGAAATTTGAACCATACAAATGTTACCATTCAAAAAAATAGAATATAAATGATATGGTGACTTGTCTCTCTAGAGGAAAGGAAAAGACAAGGCAGAGTAAATGATAGAGACAGTGGCTTGTAAGGCTAAATCTCTCAGTGGATATAGTCAGACATTTAGGACCAACATCTAGGGGGATGTATCCAGAGAATATTAATACTCCAGTAAGTTTGGAAAGGGACATGATAATCTACAAGTCAATTCTGAAAAACACCCGCATCTTAACAGATAAACTGTGGCTTCCTTTTGCTGACCACAATATATATTTTAGGTCAGAGATTTCTTCTTCTTCTTTTTTTTTTTTTTTTTTTTTTGCCATAGGTTCTCACTCTGCTGCCCAGGCTGGAGTGCAGTGGCCTTGTCATAGCTCACAGCAACCTCAAACTCCTCGGCTCAAGTGATCCTCCTGCCTCAGCACCGCCAGAGTGCTGGGATTACAGGCGTGAGTCACTGTGCCAGCCAAGAGATTTTTTTTAAACCCTAGTTCCATGGTCCTCAAAGTTTGGTGTGCATAAGAATTACCCCTGGCTCTTGTTAAAAATGTAGATAGTACAGGTCCCATCCCAGAGGTTCTAATTGTAGGTCTAGGATGAAGCCCAGAAACCTGCATTATAACAAGCAACTCAAAAGACTTTTGTGGACATTTCAAGGAGCACTGAATATTGTCACTGCTGAGTGGCTCTATCAAACACTCCAACTGCTGTCATTGTACAAAAACAACAAGCCCATTGGTACCTGATTCAGCCTCACCAACTGGGAGACCATTTGATTTGATAACTATAAGAAAAGGAGTGAGTGAAACTAAGGGCCCAACAACGTGGGTCAAAGAACGCAGACATTAAAGAAAGCAAGCTGCAGTATTTTCAAAAAAGAGCTTATGGAAGAATTAATGAGATTTTTCAAATATTGGATAATATTTAATAGGATGTGGGTTATATACATAAATTAATTTTAAGAATAAGAGGCCTAAAATAGTTATGCAATAAACTCAGTCAAAATAAAGTTTTTATTTTGTTTTGAGAAAATTATGTGTGCTGCCTGACGAGGAAAGATCAATTCCAGAAGAAAATAAACGAGTATCCCTTTTGGCATAAGTATGAAGTCTATCAGAGTAAAAAGTCAAACTTTGGTTGTGTATGTCAACAGAATGCTGTACTGTACTGAATGTTCTGGTAGCTGTTGGGGACAAACAAAGATATTTCTGGCTTCAAAGTCTAGCTAAAGGCATTTTTATGTTTTTGAGAATTTCAAGGTTCCACAGTTAGCTTTGGAAGAATCTTAAAGATGTGAAATGTAGGTGTAGAATCACAGACTTTTCTAACACTTTTGTTCCCTGCTTGAATAACATAGTGAGGTGTGAAATACTAATGGTGGCTAGAAGATGCTCAGAAAAGCTTTTTTTTTTTTTTTTTTTTTTGATTATTTGACTTTCGTATTAATGTGGGTTGTTTTTCTGTCAGAGAAGTAGTCTACACTCAGGAAAGAAGCACGAAATACTTAAAAGGAAGAAAATAGCCCCAATCTCCAAATGCAAGTTTAAAAGTCTTGGTATATTTCCCATTAGCTTTTGCCCCCCATTTTGATCTATATTTCACCCATCTTGTTGGTTTCATACTGCAAACATATCATTGCATCTTACTTTTTAAAAATTAAATATTATAAGTACTTCTCTGTGCCATTAAATATACTTAATAAGCTTAATTTTTAATGGGTATAATAGTCTCTGGAGAAGTCAGCTAGGACTGAATATCTTAGAGGGTTTCTAGTCTTTTGCTAATATGCAAATAAGGCTATTAACAACTAGAAATCTGTTGTTTTTTTGTAATTTATAGACGGGGGTTTCACTCTGTCGCCTAGGCTGGATCATAGCTCACTGCAGCCTTGAACTCCTGGGCTCGAGAGATCCTCCCGCCTCTGCCTCCCAAAGTGCTGGCATTGCAGGCATGAGCCACCATGCCTGGCCTTTGTTGTTTATAATTATTTCTTGAGGATAGATTCCCAGAAGCCATTCAACTGGGTCAAAGGTTATGAACATTTAAGGGTGATGACATTTTATCAAACTGCTTTCCTAAAGCACGTCCACCATTATCTTACCCTTGCTTGCTTGTATTTATATTATTTTCCTTCTTTCCTTCATTCCTTCTATAGTTATTTATTAGGGAGCTGTTTATTAGAGAGCTATTTATTAGGGAGCTCTTTATAGCCATCATAGAAAAAAAATCATTGCTAATTGGATAAGAGTGTTATCTTGTTTGAAATTACAGCTATTTGATTATTGCTGAGGTATAACTTTTTTTCCATATGTTGGCTAACAAGTTATAGTTTCTCTTTCATATTTAGTATTTTTTTCAACAATTTGTAAGAGAGCATCTATAATGAAGCACTTACCTCAGGTTTATTGTATGTGTATGTGTTCCCAGAGTTGAGTTCCAAAATGTTCATTTTGCCCTGGGTATAGTGGAGTCATTGATTCTCTGACAATGATCCCAGGGCTGACTCATCAGCCTTAGGGTTTGCAAAACTCTTCATTCCAGCACCATCAAGATTGAAGCTCCTGATGCTAACTGGCACCCCAGTATGTCCCTGAGGTCACCATTTTTTCAGCCAGAGGCAGAGACAAGAAACATATCCACATCTGCTTTCTGGTAACCAGGCGCTGCCGCTATCTTTAAAAAAAATGGGAGTCGCCACTCTAAACCCCTAGTGTCTTGTGAAATGGTTTTATGTATGAGATTAGAGCCTTTTAGGCTATCTTTTCCCCTAGAAAAGAACCTAAGAGGGGAGAAAAAGCATACGGAAAGATAGATGTCACCTAAAACAAATTTTAACTAATCCTCTATGCTGCCACTGCATTAAAAATTGCCCCAATTTTATCTGAATAAAAATATTGCCCCAGAAAATGATGTTAAGGATATGAGAATTTAATTTTCTGGATCTCTGGACCTCCAAACTAGCCACATTTTGCCTCAACTTATCTCTTAGGGCCCTGCTACTTAAAGTATGGTCCAAAAAGGAGCAACTTCAACATTCATTACCCGGGAAGTTGTTAGATATGCAGATACCACCTCAAACCTGTCCTATCAAAGTCTGAAGTATAACAAGATCGCCAGGTGATTTATATGCATGTTAAATTTGAGAAGCACTTTTTTTTTCTTTTTTTCCTCCTTTTTCTTTTAAAGGGGTGGGGGATTGTGAGAAGGAGTGCTTAGTTACCTTGCTTGTTTTTGTTGAGACAGAGTCTCACTCACTCTACCACCCTGCGTAGAGTGCAGTGGCGTCATGATCATTGTAGCTCACAGCAACCTCCAACTCCTGGGCTCAGGTGATCCTTCTGCCTCAGCCTCCCAGGTAGCTGGGACTACAGCCGCAGGCCCAGGTCTCAATGCCTGGCTGGGTTTTTTTTTTTTTTTTCCCCTTTTCTTTTTGGTAGAAACAGGGTCTCAGAACTCCTGAGCTCAAGTGATCCTCCCGCCTCGGACTCCCAGAGTGCTAGGATTACAGGCATGAGCCACCGCACCAGGCCAGAGAAGCACTTTCTTACAGTGGTGATATCAACCCTGGCTTACACATTAGAATCTTCTGAGGAGCTTGAAAACAATAGGGATGCCCAGGCCCCGGCCACAGAGATTCTGACTCATATTGGTAGAGTGCAGGGGTTGGCACTGGGATTGTTTAGATGCTCTTCAGTGACTCCACGTGCAGCCAGAGTTGAGAACTGACTTAACGTTTCTCTACCTTCCTCGTTACAAGGCAGAGCTGATAAAATTCTAAATCTGAAGTCTTCAAATTCTATGTTTCTTCTAGACATTATCTATTATGATTAAATCCAAATATCAGTAAGTTCCTGGAGGACAGGGATATATTTGCCTTATTTTATTTTTTTTCAAGAGTAACTATCAGTTTCAAGAGTAACTAGGTATCTCAGGATAAGAAACAAAACAATGAAACATACACAAAATAATTGTAGTGTTGCCCATAAATGCATCTGAGTGCTGGCAATCTCACCCTTGGTAATGTGTTCACTTCCCTGGATGGGTCACCCAGCAGCATGCTAAAATGACCAAACGATTGCGGTCATTACGATGGGCAAAACAGCCAGACTGGCCCTGCCCCCGCCCAATGTCTTCAGATTGCTATAGATGAACTTTGAAAGCTAATCTCTCTAATGCTTATGAGTCATTTCCTGAAATGAGGAACACACAGCCAGCTGGGTTGAAACCATACATGCTGTGTTCTCTGAATTTCACGATGCTACTGAATCTGACCTCTGGTTTTTCATGTATTTCCAGAGACCAGCGTGCAGTCAATAGTCCCCGTGACAACAAACTCGGAGCTCGATTTTCACTTTATAGGGACGCTGCCATAGCTAGAATCTACTGCTGTTTTGAACTGTCTCTTGGTCTGATGGCCTGAAATTTTGCTCAGCAAGAGCCTCTCTCTTCCGTTTGCACAGCAGCTGGCTGGAAACCAGACCTCACACAGAGGTTTCTGATCTGTAGGCCACACCCTACCTGGTGACTTAAATCAGTTGCTACTGCTTCAAGACATAGATCCTTTTAGGTGTGAAACAGCTAGAGACCCGATGTGGTGGCCTGCAGCTGTGAGCCATCTGTTTACCACTGTTGGCTTTACAATCATTACCAGTTTCTCTGTCTTCTTTTAAGTCAATAAAGTTGGCAAATCTTCCATAAGAGCAGTGGTTCTCAAACTTCTTGAGGACCACAGAGAGCCTTTGTTTATGTGGACTATATCCAGTGGTGTGCTGGAGTCCACTTGTATCCGCTCACAAGAATTAAATCAATATTAAGGAATTTTTCAAGCCAACTCTTAAACTATTTGGAAGTTTAAGTTGGCAATGGAAGGAGTATTTACACCCTGGAAATTGGCAAATGCTATAAATCAGGGTTTGTTTTTTTTTTTTTTTTTTTTTTTTTTTGTCTTTTTCTGGAGATCTGGTTTACCAGCATACACCATTGATTTTATCTACTAATATTTTCCATATTAGACATTAAAATGAACTTTGAAAATATTTATTTCAGCTAAAAATAACAATAAACTCATCACATATTAACGTAAGTGCCATATTTTTCATAATTTTTTCCCCCAAACAATAATTTAATGAGGAGTTGCATTGTTTTACATTTTTGCAATCTCTTTAATGGCTGGCTTAATAGAAGGCAATCGGATTTTCACATCTGCTTCTGCATGTAATCTGTTGCACTATCACAGTTGGAAAACTCAACTGTACACTTGTGAAAGCATCAGACCAAATAAGGCAAATAATGTCTTAGTGTTGGCCGGGCGTGGTGGCTCATGCTGTAATCCTAGCACTCTGGGAGGCCAAGGCAAGAACCTCACTTGAGGTTAGGAGTTTGAGACCAACCTCAGCAAGAGTGAGGCCCCATCTCTACTAAAAATAGAAAAAAATAGAAAAAAATAGCTGGGCATGGTGGCCTGTGCCTGTAGTCCCAGCTACTCGGGAGGCTGGGACAGGAGGATCACTTGAGCCCAGGAGTTTGAGGTTGCTGTGAGCTAGGTTGATGCCACAGCACTCTAGCCCGGGCAACACAGTGAGGCTCTGTCTCAAAAACAAAACAAAAAAACAAAAAAAATGTCTTAGTGTTTTAAGAGAGTTCTGACTTTGCAGATCTCCTGAAAGGGTCTCAGGGACTCAGAGAATCACTGTATTGGAACATTTCTCCTCTCTCCTCAGATTGCAGCTCACTTTACTGCACCTCCTTTATAAAACACAATTAGGTTTACCCTGTGGTCAATTTCTCTCCATGCACATTTGGTCTAGTAATTTTGAAAGGCATAGCCACGCAGCATGGTAATTATGCCAGCAAATTACCATTTGTGACTGTGTTTTCCCCCTTAATTTTCCCCACAGCACTACATGAAGATAAGCTACTAGTGGAAGGTCCAGGCCTCAGAAACTTGGTCATAAACACTGCGTAACCTTTTCCACTTTGCTTCTGGAGCTCAAGACTTCCTCAAGGACATGCCAACAGTTTTAATTTCTTAAATCCAAAGGTATAACCTAAAATTTTCCAAGTGTATATTCAACAGCCAAATATTCCATTTCCTTAAAAATGCTATTTTTGACTTGGTGAAAAAAATATTTTTGTGTTAAGAAAATTCAAGTGTGTTTTTCTGAACTGAAACATATTTTGAAAAATAATGATAGAAGAGTTTAAAGGTCACTTTCTGGTTAGAGTGAGGATCCTATTTCTCGTGGCCATGAGTGGAGATGACCATCTGACTTCATTTAATACAGCTCTTTTTGAAGCACGTGTGGAGAGTCCAGGCCTCAAAAACTTGAACAGTTTTTATGTTAACTTAAAAATTCCGTGCTAACAAAATTCTTGTTTAGTTGAAATAATTTTTCCATTGACTACAAATCTAGAAAGACTTTATTAATAAATGTTTTTGACTTTTCAACTCCAAGGAACTTGTCATTTTGCTTTAAATCTCCCCTCCTCCCCTCTGCCTGAGGGAGTGTTAGGTGGCAAAGGATTGTTGTCACTGGGGCAGGGAAGGCAGCAAGGTATGGGTTTCCTCCCTGCTCTGACATTTAATTTCTTTGTCTCTCACCAGGAAAGAACTGCAGACACTGTTCTTGATACCTATAATCCAGGCATCTGAATATATTCTCAATGATAAAACCTTGAATTTAGCCAAGAAGGGAAAGAGAGGGACAGTGTGCAAGCTAATCACTCAACGCTTTTGGCAGAAATGGTGCTTTTTTTTTTCTTCTCTATTTATTCTTCCAGATCCATACTCCATGCCCAAGAAAGCTGATCTCTATGGACTACTTGGCCTCTGGGTTTTGGGGGTGGTAACAGCTTCCCTTAATTGTTGGTCTCTGGGCTGCTTCACCATCCCCTGTTGGTTCCCTTAAACCTGCCCATGCCCCTGCAAATTACCTCTGCATTAAACGTTCTTCAGTAAAACCCTTAAAAGTGTGCACAGGCCAGAAAAGATACAATAATAATTTATTCTAAACAGATACCAAGCAAATTTGCATGTTTATTAATATAGGTTACACTTTTAAGAATACACATAAAAACAGTGACATAATATTTTATAAGTATAGTAATGACAGTCATATTAATATTTTAGTATATACAGACTGAATAAACAATGACAGTAAATCTCCACTGATTTAGATATAATGAATATAGTAACCACATTAATCAAATCAGTATTAGCTTCTACTTACAATACAGTTACATTACTTTTATGTAAGTTAATCTATGGGATATAGAAATAGTTTGTTCTTTTAAATAGATAAACATTTGCCTTGCAACTTTCCCCCTTTTTGTTTAAAATGCCACTATTTTTTCATAAGTATAAAAAGATATGTTTGAACTAAGTTTCAAATTAATTTGTCAAGTCCATAAAGATTTTCTATACCCTATACTTATCAAGGGATTGAAAAATGCTTTTAAAATAATCTCATTACATCTTAAGAAATGTAAATGGAAAGTACAGAATAATTTTCCTAAATTGCAATTTCAACTGTTTTCTTCTGTTATTTCCAACTAGATTGACATAATCAATTCTTGAAAGAACACCTGATTTGAGTTATCTATTGTTTTTTTTTTTTGAGACAGGGTCTCACTTGGTCACTCAAGCTGAAACGCAGTGGCGTAATCATAGCTTACTGCAGCCTCCAACTCCTGGGCTCTAGTGATCCTCCTGCCTCAGCCTCCCGAGAAGCTGGGACTACCTACAGGCATGCACCACCATATCCAGCTAATTTTTTGTAGAGACAGGGTCTTGCTATGTTGTTCAGTCTGGTCTTGAACTCCTGGCCTCAAGTGATCCTCCTGCCTCAGCCTCCCAAAGTGCTGGGATTACAGGCATGAGCCACCACACCCAGTGCTGATTTGTACATGTCCTGCATTGTGCTATGTTTTCATCTTAAGTTATAACCACAGGAAGCAGTAACCCCAATGTTCAAAGTAACCCAAATGTTCAAAGCTGACAGGCCTTGCTTGTGTGAAACCTGCTTGTTGACAGCTAGCTAACAGCACTTTTTGACATGATATATTGATTATAGCTACATCACATTATATCCATGCAGCGTCTACTTTGCTCTTCTTCAGGGCAGGTCTCAGTCTTATTCCACTCTGGACGCTGGCACCCATCAGAGTGCTCGCAGCACATAACGGTGCTTCCGTGTGAGAACTAGCCTTGCAGGACTACTGCTGGGCATGAGCATGCTTTCTTTCTCTGCTCTTGAGAGGGTTACAAGAGCTTTCATGGTCATTACCTCCTAGGATGATAGCACATTCTGCTTTGCCAGTTTCTAATAAATGTGATCAGTTCATAGCCAACCCTTGGGGGAACCCCAGGAGGATGGAGCAAACACGGTGGTCCCAATCTCGCTGCTCACCGAAGGCTCAGCTGAAGAGTTTCTGGCCAGTCTGTGTCTGATGAGGTCCTGCCGTGTATCTGCTGCTTGGAGTTCTCCGTGAGGGGCAGATGCATGCAGCTCTCAGGGGTGGGCTACTCTGAAAGCCAGCCTATGGCCAATGGTGGCACTTATGCTCAGTCTTGGTTTACATTTATAGTGTGTAAAACATCAAAAATGCTACCCATATCAAAACTAGGGCTTTTAATCTATTTCAATAATTTTAAGAAAACAAACTTTGATATGTTTAAAACACTAGAACCTTTTCTATACATAGATAGTACTAAGCCTTATCCCTCAATAACTTAAACATTGCTGTCAAACAATTTCAAAATACACTTATTTGCAAAAGCTGTGTAAGTCTAAACTATGGAATCCTTCGCTATTGATGGACACCTTCAGATGTTCAGGGCTAAAGGTCACTAACCTAGACTTTGCATGTAAAATCAGAGAATCGGAGATTATTTCTGTAATCGCTGAGGGAGTAAAAGAGAGGGTTTCAAAGTCCCTATTCTATACAGCACTGCAAATAATACATGTTGTGTGCATACATGTATATGTATATAATAAGTCACTGAGATATATCAAGAAGTGACATTCAGTTATTAATACAGCATTGGCAATACTCCCTTGGAATAACAACATTGTCTTCTATTCTTGTTATCTTTTCTGGTGATTAACAAAAATATACACTTGATGGCTCTCACAAGAAGCAGGCATGCAATGATACATTGCTGTTTTAGGTGGTGCAGTAAATACAGTTTAGGCAGGTACTAGCAGAATCCACAGGCGATTCACTTTTTTAACCTTTTCTTTTTAACCTACCAGCAGTCCCTTTTCCTAAGTTAACAGCTTTTTGTATATGCTATTATTCAGGTTACTAGAGCAGGTGTCCATTTTACTTGCCATCAGCTGACCACTGCTGTTGTAACTGTTGGGATCGGAGCTTTCTTTGCAGCATAGGATACTGCAGAGGTATCTCTGGCACTCAGAGGAGGCGTAATAGTAAATCAAGGGATCAATGCAGCAGCTTATGCTGCTGACGCAGACACAGAGGAGGTAGGCAAAGTAGGCGGCCTCTGTCGAGGAATTGTGAGAAAGGAATGAATAATGCACAATCAGGAGGATGTTCGTGGGTCCGAAGCAAATGATGAAGATGCAGAAAACAGCAGCTGACAAGAACAAAGCCCGGGACTTCTTGCTCCGGTTGGCAACTGTGGAAGAGCTAAGACATCGAATGATAGACACATAACAGACTGTGGAAATGAGCAACGGCACAAAGAAGAAGACAGCAGAGAAGGCTGAGAAGTAATAGGCATAATAGCCTTCAAGCAGGGTTTCGTCGAGCACATCGTGGCAGGTGGTTATGTTGAGCCCGGGCACCCGGGTGGTCTGCTCCTTGAGGAGCAGAGGCACCACCCCCGCGATGGCCATAGCCCAGATGGCCAGACACGTGACGGAAGCCCTTCCCAGAGTACGCCAGGAGAGGGACTGGATGGGATACACCACAGCCAGAAAGCGGTCAATGCTTATGACTGTCATGAGCATGATGGAGGCATACATGTTACAGTAAAACGCTGCAGTGACGAAGCGACACATTTCAGACCCGAACTGCCAGTCGCTGCCGGAAAAGTAATAGCTGATCTTAAACGGGAGCACGGACACGAAGAGCACATCTGCCGTGGCCAGGTGTAACATGTACACCACCGCCGGCTTCTTGACCTTCATCTTCAAGATGAACACAACGATGGCCATGAGGTTTAGCGGGAGACTTACTATAAACACGCCCGTGTAAACCGAGGGGACAAAGAGAGTCAACCAGGGGCTGGTCAGATATCCGGAGGCATCTTTCGAGATGAACACAGGAGGCGGTTTCTGAAGAGGACTGCTTTTATTGATGGAGATTAACCTGTCTTCCATTAACCCACTTTCATTTTTCTCCTCATCCTCCCCCAGTGGGAATGGTTCATATCTGTCATTGAGATTTCTGAGAAGGAATGACCGGGGATCCACAGTAGCATTTGTTGCTTTTGACTCTGAAAAATAAAATTTTAAAATTGAAAAAAACAAAACAAAAAAGTGAATGAATTAAAAGAACAAAAGAGACAAGAAGAGAGCATATTTTACTTTTGTTTATTTTTTATTAGGAGAGTGGGCGGTAAAGAGCAGGTGACGCGCAAATAGCCATTATCAGAGAATAAGCTAACGCAAAATACGGTGCCACATTTTGTTGTGATGTAAGCAAACCCTTTGAAAACTCCATTCCTCAAAGGGACAAAGGTGAATGATATGCCTTCAGAGATCTACACTGCAGACATCAAGAAATTCCTGACATGAAGGAACCAAGCAGTGATTTCTTTTCCATATTAGCCACTGTCTACATAAACAAATCACTCCCAGTTCCTATGACTTCTCTTTCCTCCACAGGCCTTCACGGGCACATTTTCTCTTTAGTTTGCAGCCATCCCATGAAACCCATTCCCTCCAATGGAAAAATCCACATAGTAAGTGAGACTTCTTATGTGTTACGGAGCTAGAGGCAAATTCAGAGCAGGACCCAGGACTCCCAGTTCTATGTCCAATGTCCAAGGGACAGTAGTTTTCCTCTCCTCTTTCGGTTTGCTGACACAGTAGAATGTAGCAATCTGTCATCACATCTGGGGCCAAACCACAGTGCCTCGGGTTATCTCCTAACATAGCCACAAGGTATCTATCACCTCAGGCACTGTCCTGCTTCCTTCCTGACTGGGTTAACAGCAGCAGATGTTCTCGGCCACTCACGCCAGACTGATGGCCTCCTTTAGCTGGGTTCTAGAATGCTACATGCCTCAAGGCGCATGCCAGGTCAACCAGGGTCTTTGGAGTATCAACCAGGTGTCAAAATAAAGGCTCAGCTGTATACATCCTCCCACCAAAAAGATCCATTTGAAAAGTTCATCAAAGAAAAGCAAAACTTAGCAGCTAGAATCCAGTCAGCTTTTCTTCCCAAGAAGCTTTGCTAAATTCTGCCACTGAAGAGAAATGACAAAGAGCCTTTGTTGGGCCTTGGGAAGCAGAGGAGGGGAGAGAGAATATGTCAGGTTTTAGTCTGGAACGTCGGTTCTTAGTGCACTCATGGCCGAAGAATGATCAGATGCACCAAAGTAAGGCAAGCACGAGGTGAAGTTTATTGAGGGGAAGCAAGATAGGATTATAGAGCAAGAGCAAGACATAGGTTTACAAAGCATGACACATACACCACAGATGACGTCCGGACCCCTTGTTGCTGCAGAAAAAGAGAGCTTGGTTACGGTCTGTGTCTTGTTTTATGGTGTCTGGATATGGTGTTCAAAACGTCACTATAGAACCACTTTGACTGGACAGTTGGGAGACACCTGACCTGAGTCTTACTGCGCATGTGGGTTCTAGGTCCTATTCTAGACTTTATGGTACCCATGTGGCTTGGCCCGTAGGCTAGAGAGTCCTCTCCATTCTTTTGCAGCTGGTGTGCCAAGTTCTGATTGGCAGATTTGTAGGGTACTCCCTCCTCCCCCAGGTATGGAGAATTAGGGTGGGGCAGGACAAAGATGGGGGCAACAGGACCCACTTTCGTCCCTAGGAGGCCCAGAATCCCTCACTATCTACCTAACAAAACCACAGAGGAAAAAGGGCAAGGTCTCTATCACTGGAAGTGCTCACAACAAAGGCTGGATATGCGGGTCACTTACAAGTGATGTTAGAGGATTTGAAAACTGGCAGGAAGTTGGACAAGTACAGTGGATTTTTGAACTTTTGGTTTAGGTTTTCAGCAGTGGAATCCTTCCTGTAAACAGAAACTTACAGAGACGCATAATGCAGTAGAAGAGAGTGTTCTGCTTCTGGTTTGGCTCTGTAAGGTCCTACCAGATCCAACCATCACTTAGATAACAATGATAAACTCTAGACTCCTTCGTTCCCCTCTGTTCCCCAATCAACGATCTGAAGGCATTTAGGTTTACAGGGTGGTAGAAGGGGAGAATGGAGGAGGGGAAGGGTGAATCTTGGAAGAAAGAATAGAACCTGGTAATTTTCTTGTTTTCAGTGACGTTTAGCTTGAAAGGCCAATGTCAGTGCCTGTGATGTTGTGAAATATATATCTGGTCTTCCTCCTCATTTCCTGGCATATAGCTTTTAAAATCCTTGGAATCTCTGGAATGATGAGTGTTTTTTATATGCTAATGAGAAAACTGATGGCTGGGGGCCCCTAGATAGCTTCAGGATGGGGGCTGAGCACCCAAAAGACCAAGGCAGGATTAGAGGGTTGTGACTTTCTCCCCCACGCCCCAACCTCCAGGGACAGGAGAGGGGCTGAAGGTTAAGTTGGTCACCAAAGGCCAATGATGTAATTTTGTGGATGAAGCCTCCATAAAACTCCAAAAGGACAGGATTAGAGGTAGGGATTCTGGATAGCAGAACAGGAGTTCCTGGTGAGTGGCGCCCCAGAGAGGGCATGGAAGCTTCATGCCCCTTCCCACATACCACATGCATCTCTTCCATCTGGCTGTTCATCTGTGAGCCACTCCAGCAAATTAATTGAATCTCAGGGGGGGACCACGGGAACCCCCGGATGGATGGTCAGAAGTTCTGGAGACTGAGCCCTTAACTCATGGGATCTGACTGTATCTCCATGAAGACAGTGTCAGAACTGAGTTAAATTAGAGGATACCTAGCTGTTGGTGTCCGCTGGAGAATCTGCCAGAGAACTGATTGCTTGGTTTGTGGGGAAATACCCCCCAAACATCTGGTGTCAGAAGAACTGAGCGAAGTGCTATGTAAGAGAAAACAGTCTGGGGGAAATGTTAATGGTCTGGTTTTTCCTATATCACACCAATGCCATAAAAGGTGACTAAAACCCAGATAGAAAACCTGTAGACTTTATGTTCCGAAGAACCAGGGGACAGAGTTCGGGGCAACCATAATCACTGGAAAGTTAGGAGAGAATCCCAGGAAGGAAAAAGCCAAAAGGGGGGAGCTCTGAACTCCAGTGTAAATTCTGTCCTAGCCTTTGGCTGACCCTCAAACCATGCATGTGTAGGGAAGATGCAAAACACCTCTGCTCCTCTCCATACTTCCAGAGTTTTTTCGCTGATTCCTTCCCATCTGGGTCAACTGTTGCTTCTTACCTTTAGATTTTTGTTTGGATAATGACACACCCTGTTTAGTCTCTGAGCCAGTAGGTGGATAAAATGTAGTATATGTATACCATGGAGTTCTACTCAGCCACAAAAAACAATGGTGATCTAGCACCTCTTGTATTATCCTGGATAGAGCTGGAGCCCATAATACTACGTGAAGTATCACAAGAATGGAAAAACGAGCAGCAGATGTACTCACCATCAAATTGGTATTAACTGATCAACACTTAAGTGCATATACAGTAATAATATTCATCAAGTGTCAAGCAGATGAGAGAGAGGAGGAGGGGATGGGTATATATACACCTAATGGGTGTGGTGTGCACCATCTAGGGGATGGACACGCTTGAAGCTCTGACTCTGGTGGGGCAAAGGCAATACATGTAACTTAAACATTTGTACCCCTATAATATGCTGAAATAAATGAAATAAAACAAACTAAAAACAAAAACACCTGTGCTAACGATAAAAGAACTGAAGTGATGTTTGAGCTTCTGCTTGAGAGAGATGGTCTGCAGTTTGAGTCCAACCAAATTAATTGACTGGTAAAACAAAAATACCATTTGAAGGAATATAATAAAATACAGAGTCTTCATAACACAATATCCATGATACAATCCAAAATCATTCAATATAAGAATAATCAGGAGGTTCTATCAGATCTAACCATCCTTAGATAAAAATTATAAACTGTGGACCTCCCTCCCATCTCATACTACACATAAAAATCAACTCAAAATGGATTAAAGATGTAAATGTAGGATCTGAAACTGTAAAACTACCAGAAAAAAAAAATAGGAGAAAAGCTCCATGACATTGTTCTGGGCAATAATATTTTGCATATGACTATAAAAGTACAAGCAACAAAAGCAGAAATAGACAAACAGGATTATATCACACTAAAAAGCTTCTGCACAGCAGAGGAAATAATCAACAGTAAAGAGACAATCTATGGAATGGGAGAAGATACTTGCAAGCCATACATTTTATAAAGGGTTAATATTCAAAATATATAAAGAACAAAAACAACTCAATAGCAAGAAGACAAATAAATCAATTTAATCTGTCATGGGATTAGTTCAACCAACCAACCAACCAACCAACCAATAAAAAAATGGGCAAAGGACCTGAATAGACATTTCTCAAAAGAAAACATACAAATGGCCAAGAAGAACATGAAAAAATGCTAAATATCACTAATCATCAGGGTAATGAAAATTGAAACCACAATGAGATATAAAGGCAAAACGTAATAAGTGTTGGTGAGGATGTAGAGAAAACAGAAACTATGTATACACTGTTGGTGTGAATACAAATTAGCATAGCCATTATGGAAAACAGTATGGAGGTTGTGCAATAAATTGAAAATAGACTATCATATGATCCAGCAATCCCACTATTGGGTATATATTCAAATGAAATAAAATCAGTATGTCAAGAAGATATCTGCACTTCCATGTTCATTGCAGCATTATTCACAATAGCTAAGATTTGGAATCAACCTAAGTGTCCACTGACAGATCAATGGATAAAGATATTGTGCTTATACACAATGGAATACTATTCAGCCTTAAAAAAAAGAAGAAATCTTGTCATTTGCAACAACGTGGATGAAACTGGAGGACATTATGTTAAGTGAAACAAGTCAGGCACAGAAAGACATACACTGCATAATCTCACTTATTATATACAGAATCTAAAAAAGTTGAACTCATAGAAGCAGAGAGTAGAATGGTGGCTACCAGAGGCTGAGGGAGGGTAGGTGGATTGGGGAGACATTGGTTAAAGGCTATAAAACTTCAGTTAGACAGGAGAAATAAATTCAAGAGATCCACTGTACAACATGATTACTGCAGTTAATAACAATGGATTGTATACTTGAAAATTGCTTAGAGTGTAGATTTTAAGTGTTCTCACCCCCCAAAATAAGTATTTAATGGAATGCATATGTTAATCAGCTTCATTTAACCATCCCACAATGGATAATATTTCAAAACATCACATTATACAAAATAAATATATGTAACTTTTTGTCAATTAAAAAAAAAAAGAAAGAAAAGGAAGAATCAGAAAAGTATGATCCAGTCTTAAGTAAGAAGACAATCAATGGAAACCCATTTCAAGATGAGTCAAATATTGGAATTAGCAGACAAGGATTTTATAGAATGTATTACAACTATACACAATAAAGTAAAGAAAAATATTTCATTGAAATGAATGAGAAAATAGGACATATAAGTAAAAAAACTAACAAATGAAAGTTCCAGAACTAGAAAATAAAATATAACACGTTGGTATCTATTCCCAAAATGAATAGCAGAGCTAGTGTAGAACCAACTGAAAAACAGGGCAGAGCCTGCCAGTATAAGGTTGAGGTCAAAGTACTTCAGCAAGGTCATGAGTGGGTCCCCAGAGGTGAAGGGGTGGCTTGTAGATTTGTCACAGGGACAGGACAAATATCTCCAGTGACAAGTCTCTGAGTACACATTTGTGTCTAGATTGATCCTCAAAGATAAGAACTATTCCTATTCATCTCTGAATCTCCAGTACAGCGCCCTGCACATGGTAGGTACTCCTTAAATTAGTGACACATTTGCATTCTAATATTGGTTCTGCCAGGAGTCACTTAACCTCTCTGAACTCAGCTCAGAATCATTTAAATGGGGTTCTGACACCTGTCTGGCCTACCAATCTGGCAGCTAGGAGCACCTCCTGTGAAACAGGATGTACACGCACTTGGAAACTATAAAAATTAAGCAATTTAAGAAATTACATTGCTGTTCTTATTATCTTTTCCCTCCCACTTCCATGTAGTATGCTTTTAGACCCAGTTGTTTGGTCATTCAATTATTTTAAATTACAGTGAAATCTAGGCTCCTCTTCCATGCTATTTAGCAATGTTTAGTTTCTCAGTATGATGAGGGACATGAGCAGGTTATAAAGTGTATATGCCAAGGGTTCAGAGTTGTAAATCAAATTTCAAATTCACAGCCCTTCCAGAAATATCACTTTCTCCTCTTTGTGAGGTGTCTAACTTACTCTATATTCACCTTGACCCAGTCACACGGAGGCCTGACATTGGTACCGACAGCTCTTGAGGGATGTGAAGCTATCCTCAAGGTCGTAATGAATGTGTGGGGGCTGAAAGAGAAGAATGAATGGGTTCTGGCACTTTTACAGCACAGAAACTTATATCCATAAAAAATCCTGACCTAGAGGAACTTTAAAATAACACAATTCTCCTCTGCTGATCCTCTAGGATCCTGGCTAGATTAAGGACTTTTGTAACGCACAGAGGGGGAAAAAGTGCACATGAACACACACACACACACACACACACACACACGAATCAAGATGATACCTGGATGAGGAACCCAACTTGAAAACTACTGCACACTCATAACTAAGCTCCTTAGACAGTATCACTTCATCTGAAAATAAAACTGTCATTAGGCTATACTCTGTATTTTAGTACTTTGGCGATAGGTACTTGTTTTTAAAAATGTCTTCTCTGACTAGCCCTTCTCAGTACAGTTGATCTGATCTGTTTATGACAGAAACATTAAACTCATGGAAACATGAAATTTTTATAGACTAGAACCCAGAAAGAATGTATAACCCCTTGATTAAATGTCACTGCCTGAGGTGTTACTTTTTATTGCCATTATAGGTTTGATACTCTGGTTTTTGTGAAATTAAAGAATGTCAGGGGAAAAAAGTATATACCAGCATCAAAGAAAGAACAAAACTAATGCAAGGTGACTAGATAATTCCAACTACTTCAAGCCCCTTAAGCTGAAATTCGAGTTTGAGCATCATGCTCTAGGTTTCTCTAATTAGCTCTAGAGTGGTTTTGTTACTGAATATAGCACATTGCTAAATAACTTAAATATGGACTCTCTAACTCTGGGGATTTTTTAAATTAGTGAGTCAGGCAGCGCTTTTTCTGGCTTTGATGAGATCTGGCCTGGAAGCAGAGGGGTGATTGGATGGTCTTTGAATGTCCCATTTGATCCTGGGATTTACTCGATGCCAGCATCCCATGACACACCAGCCTCAGCTTTGACTCACTGTTCTGCCCTACAGGGCTCACGCTTTTTGAGAGCTAACAACGCAGTCCCGGGACCTTGTCCACATTCCCACACGGAGCAGGACAGTTGAAACCGCACTACAGGCTACAGAGGAACGGAGAGGAGGACGATGGAAAAATAACAGAAACACAGTAACTCTGTCAAGTGGAAAACAGCAGCATTATTGGAATGCTCAGGTCCCCCACATTCAAACAAGCACCATTACCCAGTGGGGGGGGACTGGGGGGTAGAGGTGGCAAATGCTGCTGCTTAAAGAAATGGCTGGTTCCAGATCTGGGGTAGGGAAACATACAAGGTGAGCCTTGGACATCTTCAAAGAATATTAGGGTTGGGCCAAAAAGACTCTGGAGTCAATCTGAAGGGGTTCCCACTGGCCAAAGATGTGACAATTTGATCATCAAAAGAATGATGAAATGAATTGAAACATTTCAACATGTTAAGATCCATGAATTCAAGGTACAGTCAGCCAGATCCAGTATGTAAAAAAGTCTTTAAGACAGATGGCCCAGTCTGACAAATAAACAGCAATAAAAAAGAGGTGGGGGTGGGGGACAGTTCCATGTTAAAATGTTGTAGTGGACCTTGTTTGATACTGATTCAAACAAACCAGCTGTTAAAAGGCATTTATGAGACAGGAAAATTTGAACACTGACTGAATATTAGATGATATTAAGGAATTGTTTATTTTTTATGTATAATAATGGTATTGCAGTTATGTGAAAATAGAGTTCTTTTCTCAAAGGATATATACTGATTTTTTTTTTTTTTTTTTTTGAGACAGAGTCTCACTCTGTCACCCAGGCTAGCAATGCAGTGGCATCATCCTAGCTCACTGCAGCCTCAAACTCCTGGGCTCAAGTGATTCTCCTGCCTCAGCTTCCCACTAGCTGGGACTACAGGCATGTACCGCCACGCCTGGCTCATTTTTCTATTTTTTGTAGAGGTGGGGCCTCATTTCTGCTCAGGCTGGTCTTGAACTCCTGGGCTCAAGCAAGCCTCCTGCCTCGGCTTCCCAGAGTGCTAGGATTACTGTCATGAGCCACCACGCCCGGCCTATACTGATGTATTTATGGAGGAATTTGCTTTCAAATTACCCAGCTGGTGGAGGAGGAAAGTTGAGGGTACAGATGAAAGACGACTGGTCATACGTACATAATGTTGAAGTTGGAGGGTGGGTGTGGGGAGTAACTATACTGTTCATTCTGAGGTATGTTTGAAAATTTCCACAATAAAAAGTGAAAAAAAAGCAAAACAAATATTTTATGTGTATTTACTTGCCACTAGAAATTAAGAGCAAGGATTTTTGTTTTTGTTTTTCTTTTGTTTTAGTTCTGAAGGGAAAAAGTTCTTGAATGTTTGTGTGAACACAGTCTTACCCTTAGAGAATTCATTTGATATCAACTCTTCAAAGGCTTTTCTGGAATATGAAAAAATTGGCACATAAAACATTTATTTTCTGAGCACCTACTGTGTGTCAGGTACTTCACTTGCCTTACCTCATGTAAATCTAACATTTCTAAGAGATCAGCTTTATAGCCCATCTCATAAATGATGGCATGGAGGCACAGAGAGGCTAAGTAACGAATTCACGGTCACACAGCTGGGAAGTGGAGGAGCTAGGATTTCAACCTAGACCTGCCCAGCTCCAAAGCTCATACCTTCGACTACACCACACTATCCTGTCTCTTGAAACACCTGTGATTCATGACCCACTCCTAAAAGAGTACCCTCTTTTTCTCAGCATTTCACCAAATGAATCTCCTTATCCTTTTAGTTAAAGCAGGCAGTATGCGGACATGTGAATGTATAGCTTAAGGTGACGAGCCCCACAGCTACTGCTTGGAATTCTGGAGTTCTGCTGACCTTTGCCACACATCAGCCACACATGCCAACAGCCCAGCCCTTACAGACAGGACAGAGGTAGTAGGAAGACATTCAAGGACAACACAGAAAAACAAGTCTCTAAAACATTGTTTTAGATGGGGCAGAAACAAGAGCCGTAAGTGAACAAAAATCTCTGCTGCAGAAAAAGCAGAATTAAAGGTAGAATTCTTGCCTGACTGCAGGGTCAGAAGAGGCTGCCGGTATCAGAGGCTGCCTTTCCTCCCAACTCTTGTCCAGGAGCAGGGACTCCTCTGGAAGCACAGGAAAGCAAGCCCAAGAAAAAGCTAGAAGAAGGGAAGTTGCAGAGAAGTAAATACAGGTGTACCCCAGGCCACAGCAGGCATAAAGCCCACACAAGGGAAGCGTGTGGGGCTCTTGCCTGGAGCCGCCTGGTGAGCTTAGGTCGCTAGTGGTCTCCCTGGGGGCTTCTCTGACTCGATGGCTTTCCCCATTCCTTCAGGTCTGTCCCCCACCCCCACTGTCCATGTCCGTGGAAAAACTGCCTTCCATGAAACCAGTCCCTGGTGCCAAAAAAGTTGGGGACCGCTGGATTATACGTCTGTTCCTAAAGTTATAGAAATTTGTTTTCAAGTGTAAATTACAGATTATTCCTGTCATTTCAAAAGGCCAGTTACTTTTGAAAGCAAATAAAGAATGTATAAAGGTCTGTAAGGGCATTTTAAGTTGGCAAAACTTCATTGGATGCCTTAAGGATGGAGGTTAAGGACCTCAGCTTCAGTGGGCCCCTCCAAGTACAGTGACACGGTCGGTGTGGGACAGGGTATTTGGGGACACGAAAGCTCATACTTAGAAAAAAATTCTCAGCCTATAGAGAGAGCTATTTACTATGACAGTTCTAGGCATAAGCAAGACAGAGGAAAAGACAGAATGAGAGAAATCATAAAATAAGGAAACAGAAAATTCTGCATGATAAAACTGCAGAGTACTCAGTACTAGCATCATAGTCAAAACTAAACCAAGGTCCTGGTTCCTAATGACTCTTCCGACAACAAAGATGTTTTTGTGAGTGTCTGCAATGGAAGGGGAACCCTGGTACTCACGAAAACTAGTTAAAGGGGAGCTCCCCAGACACAAAGGCCACATATCATATGATTCCATTTTTATATTAAATATCAAGAATAGGTAACTCCATAGAGACAAAAAGCAAATTGGTGGTTCCCAGGGGCTAGGGGAAAGGGAGAATGGGATCTCATTGCTTAATGGGTACGGGGTTTCCTTTTAGGGTGATGACAACCATGTGATGTAACTGAGTAGAGGTTGTATTTGTACAACATTATAAATGTACTAGATGCAACTGAACTGTACAATTTAGCATGGTTAATATTATGTTATGTGAATTTCACCTCAATTTTACAAAATAAAGGAAGGGAGGAAGGAAAAAAGGAGAGTTCCTGGGTAAAAGAGGGATACGTGTCCAAAATGAGGAGAGCAGCAAGATCAGAAAGCCAGGGTCCTGAGGACCCCGCTGTCTCGGGGGTACTCCTGCTCAAGGCCCAGCTGAGTTCCAGGCTGTGAGGGTGACAGGGACAAAGGTGAAATGACTAAGGGAGGCGGGCAGGGGCAGAAAGGACACAGGGGAAGAGACCAGACAGAAGCATTTTGGAAAAGGAACAAATTCGGAGCTGCTGAGAAAGTGTAAGTTGGTGTTCACAACACACTGACCTGCTCATACATAAAGGGCTGAGAAATCCTGAACGAGGAGGATAACGGGAGTGGAAGGAAAGGCAACCAGCAGAGGCAACAGGAGAATATTCCCGAGAAGAGGGCTGGGAATGCCTCAACAAACTTTCCTCACACAAAGGAAGGGTGGACAAGTTAGGAGAGAACATGCTATTTTGATATATTCTATAAAAATAAAGGCAAAGCCACCAAGGAATATTAGATAGATAGTAGGGTAGAAAATTACTTGCTGATTCATAAAAAATTTGACTTTCAGGCTTCGAAGAACTTTCTGGTCTGCTTAGGGTAGAACCACTGTCCAGTTTCCTGTCTTTCTGTTTGGACTAAACATCACCATCTCTTGTAACAGCCAATTAATTAGCATGTTCATGGGTGGGGATCTATTTATAGCCTGCCTTATCATCTGTTAGCAAAAGACAGTGGCAGTGTACCATAGTCCATGCATAAATGCTTACTGAACACCTCCCTGGGTGACCAAGCCAACGGGGCACAGACTTTGCCTCTAGGGGTACTGGGAGCACAGTGGGGTCAGTTCTCTACTGTTGGGGGGCAGTCTGAGGGCTCCCTCTCTGCAGGGGGCGGTAGAGGAAGCCTGCACCAAGGAAAGACTGGCCTGTGGTCAACTCCCCATTCCACAAGTCTGTGACTTATTCATTTTCAGTTTCGTTTCCTTATCTGTAAAATGGGGATGACATCTACTCCAAGGGCTGTGGCAAGGAATAATTAAGATAGTATATGTAACCTACCTAAGCAGGGTGTCAGCAGTAGTAGGTGCTCCATATGAGGTAGCTGTTTTTAATTAAATGTGAACGTGCGGGCCGTGGGGTTTGGGGAGGGCATTCTGGCCACAGGGAGTGGCGTGGGGACAGAAGCCAGAGAAAGCATAGCTCCTTGGGGGAGGAACTAGAGGGTGGAGCTGGGTGAAGCAGAGGATGTGTGATAGGTGGCTGGACAGGGGCTGGGACCCTCCTGCAAGGAGAGGGGCACCTCACTCCATGCCATGGAACCGGGCTCGACCCTGTGGGTAGGAGGGCAGCACATGCAGTCACCCACTCAATCCATTCTGCCATAAGTCACCACCAGCCATTCTTGAATGCTTTCACCCTCTAGAGTCGTATAAAATTGCTAAACATCACCTTTTACTCTTGGACACTGGCCCTTTCTAATGAACATACGTCATCTCACTTAAATTGTCTGCACCAGGGAATGTAAACTGGTTAATGCATTTACAAATTTCTCAGCAAGTATCTGCTGAGTAAACATTTGTTTTGGACTCCACGGGGATAAATAGAAGTTTATAACCCTATCAGGAGAGATGAGATATCCACAAAGTACCAAGGTAGAAAATGCCAAAATGAGCGTGAACAAAGCCAGAAAGTGCAGTGGGACAGCCCTGGAGGGGTTTCACAGCCCCTCTTAGCACATGCAGCTGGTGGTCCTGGGCAATAAACAAACACTTCTCTCTCTGAATCTCTCTCTCAGCAGTGGCACAGCAAGGACTGGAGAGGCACTTTTGGATGGTGGGAGTGGTCCCAGCACCAGTGTTTTATGACAGACACTGTTTACAATTGCTGGTGCATGGTGATAATAAAAAGCAGACCCATTTTTGGTTGATTTTATTAGTGATTTTAAACTCTGTGAAGACAAAGCCCTATTTATTCCCGGCACCAAAGGTGTGTGGATCATTGCAACAGCCCTCTTTCCCTATGTGGCTAGTCTCAGTTTCAGAATCAGCAAAAGGTGATAAACACCGCCTTAACAAAGCATTTTGAGAAGGTGACATGAGACAATCTAAGTGAAAATTCCTCCTGGCTCAGGGCTTGACGTGGGATACTGCACTTACGTGAGCTCCTTTTCTTCCTTCATCCTCCTTTCTTCTTTCCCTCCCCAAGTGGTTCCAGAATCCAGTGTTGACAGACTAGCCAATGTGTATCCACTTGTCTTGCTGTCTACACTAGCACTATCATCTAGCACGCATCACCCCTTACATGAGGAAGGAAGCAGCATGGCAGAAACCAGCAGCCTTTAACTCGACTCCCTAAGAGAGACCAAAAACCTTCCTGGGAGGCTACTGTGAGGAAGGGTGGCTACAGTGGATGTGGCACTTGTACAAACCTGTTTTCCACTCACTATCCAAATCTCAAACACAAAGTTGTATTCTCAAGAGCTTGCCCCCAAATAAAATTGAGCAAATTACATAATAGTATGTGAAATCATACATAATCACACACAACTTTTCCAAACACGCTCAGTGGTAATGCTCATGTGGCAGGCTGGCGAGTTGCTGCCAAACACTGGGCCCCAGTCTGGGTCTTTCAGTTTTCCCAAAAGCATCTCCTCAAAACTCACCCTGAACAAAGACGGAGAACAGAGAACACGCTATGTCTTTGTCACCTCTTAATCTTGCTGTATCTACACTTTTGAGTGTGGGAGCAATAGAGAGTGCACAGTCTTTCACTGATAAGAAGAAAACCCACGAAAATTAGTTTCTTTATGAAAACAATGGTGAAAAGTTTATAAAGTACTATTGTTACTAAGAAATTCAAAAACATTTTTTTCACTTTATAATTCGTGCCTTCACAGGCTAAAAACAACTCCTCTGCCCAGCTCTGGAGAAGGTGTAATAGAAAATATTTGAACAAACAAATTGACCAAATCTATTCATAGTGTTAAATGTATTCCAAATAAGCTGCCTCTTCGCAGCAGATCAGAAATTTCGTTAAGAAATACTGGGATCCCACAGTGTCTGCGGGAGCCTGGTTCTGGGAGGAGTCCCTTCCCTCAACTCACTTAGAAGGAACCCGGAGCCTACACTGTTATCACGCATGCATCTCGCACCGTGAGCGCCTCCTGGGCACAAAGCCGCGCCGGGGGCTGCTGGTACCGATTCTCTGCTAAACGTGCCCAGGGACTGACTGCGCTTTTCTCTACGCCACTTTCCTCGCTTCTAAAATGTGCAAGAAAAAAAATTCCAACAAAGCAAAACTTCAGCGGGAGCGGTTCTCTACTTTACACTGAAAAGACCAGAGCGTTTACTGGTGGGAGTGGTCCTGGGAGAAACAACCACACAATGACCACGAAGCCGACGCGGGGCCGCGGCTCCCCCCTCCGTATCCAATCCCCCGTGGCAGGCGCGCTGCATCCTCCAAAACCGCGCGCAGAGGGGCATCGGCTGGGCAGTGCGAGGGGGCTGGCTGGGGTGGGCACGCCCCACCTAGAGGTGACCGGGGAGACTCAGGATCTCAGCCCAAATGCCTGTTTGGCTTCCGAAGGAAACTGAGACAGGGGTGAGGTCAGGGCACCCCCGCCCCCCTGCCCATTTAGTGCCCGCTCCGTGTCCTCCCCGTCCCGCGCGACCCGCGGCCGGCCCAGCTCTCACCTGGCTTGCGGGCCCGGGTGCGGGCGCACAGCAGCGGGCCGCACAGACTGAGGCCGGCGGCGACGAGCAGCAGCCGCCGCGGCCCCATTGTCCGGAGGCTCCGCGCGCCGCTGCTCCAGGGGGCTGTCCCCGCCTCGGGCGACTCGCTCGACCTTCTCCCCTCACTTCCGCGGGGTCCGGCAGCTGGTCGGCGGGGCGCGGGCTGCGAGCGGGCAGAAGCTGCGTCCGGGCGCCCCTCCGCGAGCCCGTGTCCCGAGGCGGCCCGCGGCGCGCGGGGCTCGGGCGGGGGCGGGGGCGGGACCGGGGTGCGCGGGCGCGAGCGGCGCGAGCCGGGAAGGGCGCCCCCCGGCGCGGAGTGTGCGCGTAGACGCGGTCTCTGTTTGCCACCGGCCTCCCGCTCTCCGTGAGTCCCGCCGCCGCCGCCCGGCTGGCCCCGCGCCACGGCCACCTGGGGCAGCTCCTCTCGCTCGGGCCCCGCCCCTGGCCCTGGCCGCCGGCCACCGTCCGGCAGCGGAATCCAAACGAGACAGTTTTTCCTCTGGGCGCCGTTGACCTGCGAAGCCGTCAGTGACTCAGACTGGCGGGGTCCTTGGAACAGGGCCGCGCGGCTCGGCGGCTGCCCCTCTGGCGGGTCGTTACCCTCGTGGGAAGCGAGGACAACCGCGGCGAGCGCCCCATCCAGGATGCGCCCAGAGGCCCCGGCCCCCGCGCGCCCCGACACCTTCCTCCCTCGGTGCCGGGCGCCGGGTCGAGCGCTGGGGCCGGCTTGCAAAGTTCGTTATTTAGCTAAAAGTTTGCCGGTCACTTCTTGCTTTTGTAACTTAGAGAGAATGGATTAATAGGTTCATTACCCGGCAGGGTTGCCCCCACGTGGGAATGGTTTGGGCAGAATTCTTGATGTTTGCCATTCGTTTGCCTTTATTTCGCGAAGGTGGACATTTTCTACCCCTGCCACTCGTTATTTCACGGACCCGCTGCCTGCGAGTGGGACCAGCCGCCCCCTACCCGAGAGCAGCGTCTCCCTCCCTCCTGGGCGCGGCCTCGCTTCTTCCTTCCGCCCCCAGCCCGAGTCACCTGCGGCGCCTTGGGGGAGGGCGGGGGCCTGCAGGGGAGGCCGCCCCGGGGCGGCGGGCGGCACGCAGGCGCCCCCAAGCCGGGGATACCCAGGGGGCGAAGTGTAGGTTTCCAAGGGCCCTTCACGTTTCTTTGAACGATATTACAAAGGTTTGGCTAAATTCGAGGCATAGGCAGGGGACACTGGTCTCGAAACTCGCTAAGGGCCCTTAGGGGGACGTCGCGGCTGGGGCTCGCGGGAGGAGCTCTCAGCTTAAGATGCTTGGAGAAGTCTCCGGGGAGCGTGACTTGCAGACCGCAGCAGGAAATGGGCCCCCCAATGGCTGTTTCTAGGAAAGCTAAGCCGGAGCCCCTTCTCTCAGCCCACAGCACTGATGTGCAGGCGTGTTCTGCACCCTGTGGGTGATAAGCTGCAGCGGAGATCGGGTTCCTAAAGTTTTTAAAAAGGAATTTTGCATGAAGACTGTCATTCCCCAACTAGAGCCCTGACCCTTAAGGCAGAGGAGAAAGTACGATCAGAGACCGTCTGGTTCTTCCCTATATCCCCCCATCGCCCTCACAGCACAGAACCTTGTTGCACGCAGAAGTTACTCAATAAATTATGGAATGACTCAACTAAATAATGTTATTTAAAATCTGCCCCAATTCAATTAATTCTCCTCGGAAAACATATCCAAGAGGAGATGTGAACCATTAAAATTACACATTTCTCCACTACTAACTTACACTATTTCTCATCATCCCTAAGATGATTTTAAGATTCATCATTTTAACCTATGTACCACGAGAACAAAATGCTGCCAGTTAAACTGACCAATTTAAGGGTTAAGTAGGAAAAGATATCTTAGAATCAGTGAAATGCAGTGTAAAATATAAAAGCAACATACGGGACAGGAATTTCTGACAGTTCGAGGATATAAAATGAAAAGTAAAGTATCTCCTGCCTCCATTCACCCGGATGACCACTGTGTAGTTTCTGGTCATCATTCAAGAAATTAGGCCGGGCGCGGTGGCTCACGCCTGTAATCCTAGCACTCTGGGAGGCCGAGGCGGGCGGATCCTTTGAGCTCAGGAGTTCGAGACCAGCCTGAGTGAGAGCCAGACCCCGTCTCTACTAAAAATAGAAAGAAATTAGCCAAACGAGTAAAAATACATAGAAAAAAATTAGTGGGGCATGGTGGTGCATGCCTGTAGTCCCAGCTACTGGGAGGCTGAGGCAGTAGGATTGCTCGAGCCAGGAGTTTGAGGTTGCTGTGAGCTAGGCTGACGCCGGCACTCACTCTAGCCCGGGCAACAGAGTGAGACTGTCTCAAAAAAAAAAAAAAAAAAAAGAGAAATTGCATCCACATACAAATATATCTACGTGTGTATATCCTTAAAATAAGAATGGAATAATGCTATGCCCACACTTTAAAATTTAATCTGTTGCATGGGTTGAAAATGTTTTTAACCATTAAAAAAACCCTAAAGTTTAAAAGGATGCTTTTGGGGCTTAGTTATTAGAACAGAATGCGCCTGTAGTGACAAAAAGAGGGCTCTTGAAACAGTGAAATGCTTTAATTCTATGAGCATATTAAGTATTCCTTCTGGGAATATTTCTGCAATTTGCATTTTTCTATACTTATTTGATACATATATATCTAATTCTTGTAAAACTACAGTATTCCCTTGTATGCTCCTTCTAGGAATATTTCTGCAATTTGCATTTTTCTAGACTTGTTGATGTATATCTAATTCTTGTAAAACTTTATAGTATTTCTTTGTATGCATATAATACATTTTATTCATCCTATTTTATCTGTAGTTTGGTTCCCATTTATATTCCTAATATAGCTTATTTTTGCTTTATTTCCTGGATTAATCTGGCTAGAAGCTGAAAATGACTATTTCTCAGTGCCTATCTCTTTGCTTTTCTTATTTTCAATGTCGTGAATTTTCACATTTTTAATTCTTTCTTTCCTTCTACTTTCTTGGGCTTACTTTTTAGTCTAACTTTTCAAACTGATACTTAGTTTGTTAATTTTCATCTCTTCTTCAAAGGACCACTTTACATTTTGCAAGTTTTGATATGTACATATATACAATTCAGGTCTAAATATTTTGTCAGTATAATTCAATCTTCAACTGATAAATTGGAAGTTTTCACTTTTTTATGATTGATTTCTAATTTTGTTTTATGGTTTGGTGGTGGTGTTCCGTGTTCCCTGTTTTGTCCTCAGATTTTACAAAGTTCCTACGTTTATACAGTCTTTAGAGATTTTTGAAAAAGATATCAATCCCTCTACTTCCTTTTTTCCATACCACCCATGCCAAAATCCCTTTGTCAGTTTTAGAGCAAATGTGTGTAGTCTTCGCAGAGGAGAAAACTACCACACCAGAAATGATAAACATATTCCCCAGGAAGGAAATCTTAGCTTTGTAGCATCACTCATAATTGAAACCACTTGATATTAGTTCCTGGTTTTCATTTTTTGTTTTAACTTACCTGGCACTGAATAGTATGAGTCATCAGCCATCTTCCCATAATGTTTACGGTATTCAGTAGTGTTTTAAAACAAACATGGCTTCAGTGTGGTAAAAGTTTTAATCCCAAGATGATACGAAAGCAGTTTCTTTTCAAGCATTATATGATCTACCTGCTTCAGGTATTTTGGTTACCACTCCTCTATTCAAAGCCCTCCAAAGGCAACAGTATATTGTAAGAACTTGCTTAGTAATTTCCTTTTGGAAGCTAATGGTGGTGATACCAGAGCTTATATGAAATGAAGCCAAGTTGTATTCAAAGTAGGTGTGAGATACTCCAGTTTTTGTATAGATACCTTCACATTTGTTTTTTAAGCAAACAGAGGGTTTGTAATCAAGTTATAAGCTAACCAAAAGGAGACGTATTTCCATCATTTGTTGTTAGAAACTTAGTAGTTTAGATTTAGAAGTAAAGTTAGTCTCTCGTAATAGATCAACAACTGTATTCCCACTGTGGATAGAATGGTGGACTACCCCTATGGTGTAGGGGGCTAAGCAAAGGTCAAATTCAGTATCTGTTAAAAAGAAAACAAAAACCAAAAATTTTCATTTCAGTTAAATAAGGTGAACATAACTTTCAGTTCTTTGTAGATTTCCCTTCCAACATATTTTAGCTGAGACTTTATGCTCTAAGGAAAACAGTGAGACAACCTAGTATAGTAAATCTTCATGAGCTATTTTATTTGGAGATTAAGAGGATGTTTTTAGACTCAGATAATCAGTAAAAGCCCCATTCATATAAGTAACAACCTAAAGTAATACGGGACTCCTGAGGGGCGGTGGGGTCTGTCTGCTTTTCAGTCCATTTCTAGAACCCATGTCTGTAGCTGGCTGGCATTTACAAGGTACTGCCGGGCTCTGAACTTAGAATGACTAAAACACAGCTTCTGCCCTCTGGAGCTTAGAAGACTCTGTTGTAATCTGTTACCAAGTTTTGGTTTCTGTAACAAAGGCAATAGGTTTTTCAAAAAGCTAACCAGTACTAAGAACATCTAATGTTCACTAGAAATTTTCAAAGTATAGACTTTTACCATTCGGAGTTCTGTGGTTGGCCTCTTGGAATGTTTGAGGAATACCACAAATCCCTACTTAACCACAGTCAAAGTCATAAAAATGATATTATGAATAGCATCTTTAATTAGTGTCCAACCACATACATACACCAACATATACATTATAGTTCTGATCTTTCATATTAGACGGTGATCACACCAAGTTGTTTTCTTTCTTCACCACTACCGGAAAAAAGTTTTCCCTCTTTTGATGATCCCTAGAACAGATCCTTTGACAGTGGCTAGAGTGTTCCATTAAGTCCTTTTTGCCTTTTAAAAGTTCCAGGTGCCGAAGTGGAGTTTAGGGGAGCTTGAACCCTCTGAACCTTCCAAAGACCACTTTTATAATAGTGGAAAGATGATCAAACGTACATAAAATACAGGAGCCAATTTTGTAAAAATCAAGTTATAGTTCCAATTGCTCAGTGTTTTAAAAGAGGGGGAAAAAAAGCCTTTCTACTGAGTAAGAAAAGCTATAAGCCCTGGGAAGGAAGATGATCAGGAGTCCTAAGTGGCTCAGCATCACAAGGAACAGTCACCTGCTTGAGGGATGGTTCGGTCGTCCTGAGAGTGGTTTGCCACACCCATATCCCCATTGGCCTCTTGTTCTTGCTCCTTTTCTTCATCACATGCTTCCTTCTCTGGGTCACCCACCCATCCATGTCCCTTAAAGATCTCAAACAAATAGCAATTGGTGATATGTTCAACAGTAACCTCATCTTGTGGGCCAAGAGAGAGAAAACATTCACAGCTTTCCTTGAGGGTATTGGTGTGATGTAAACATCTTTATTTATACAAATAACACTTGAGCATATCATTCAGTGCCTTGCAGAGATGCTGGGAAAGGCTGGCTTTTGCCTCCAAACATCCCAACCCTAATTTTGGCTTCTTCTACACATTTCCACTAAAAGTCTTTCCTGGAGCAGCTTAACATCCCCTACCATCACCCTTGGCTTCTGTTCCCCACTTTCCAATGTTAGTAGTAGGGGAGAAAGGGAGAGGGAGGTTTATTTTCAAACTTAACTGTGTATTTCAGTCCTTTTACAGTAGTCTGTATTAAGGCTAACACATTAAAACACACAGAAACCCACAAACTGTTGAGATAGTGAACATTGTTTCAAGGTGTTCATCTCTTTGTCAAAAATACCTATAGCCTGAAATAATCACTAAAGTAATAGATTCTACCTTTTTAAATTTGAATTTTTCAAATTTCTGTTCATCTTAAAGTTCACTTGTGTCACATGAGCATAAGCTAACCTACTTTCTCTGTATTTTGCAATCCCCAAGGAAATTAAAGCCTACTGAATGCATGAACAAGGCATCAGGGGGCTTCCCACCTAAGAGTCTGGACTATGATTGAGGTGGAGAATTCTCAACTGTCATCAGGAATCACCCTTTATTCCAACCTCCCTTTTCACCTTAGGTTTTAATTGGATATATGGCCACCTAGTTAGGCACTGTATTTAGTTAGCTGTGGCCATGTGACTAAGTTTTGGCCAGTAGGATGTAAGCAGAAGTGACCTGTGTAACTTAAAAGGTTTGCCCTGGACTTCTTTCCCCCTTCCTGCAGGCAGAGCCAACTGGCCAGCCTGGATCCCTGGATTACCTTGTGGATTTGCTCACTTTTGAACTGCTGAAATTGAGAAAAAGAAATTTCTATCTTGTCTTAGCCACAAGGGTTTTGTATTTTTTCCTTAAAGCAGCTTACTCTATACTCTAGTACAATATAGGTGTATTATTTGTTTTCCTGAAAAGCCCCAAGAATCTTCTCCTACCCACTAAATGATATAAGTCAAATAAATGTAATTAAGTAACATTTATTTTACATAAAACAATTTCCAAAGAATACATTTAAAAACCATCTAGATACTGATTTTATAGCATTACAAAAAATTGAGAGGCACAATTGAAGTATTCAAATACATTGTGAGGGACGGAGGTGGGGGACCTATGATCGCTATCATGTTGTTCCTTAGTCACTTAAAGGCTCTTCGTATGAGAGTCTTTACATGAGGCAGTAGTGCACTTTCATTTAGTAGGAATAAATCACATAAAATATATACCTTTATACAGAAAGTGTTATTGTACTGTCATTTTCAATTACTTATAAAAACTTCATTTTGAATTGCACAAAAATTCTCTTTAAAATTGTAACTCCCAGAAGACAGGGCTTAGAACTATCTAAATAATTCATTACAAATAATTAGGTTTCCATTTATCCACAGATAAAAAAAATCTATGAAGAATTACATTATTCAAGTGGAACACTTAAAATTTTTTCATAGGAAAATAGGTTTACATATTTGTCCCTAGTCAGCTAAATTTCTCCCCCTACTTTAAAATAGATCACAGGATGTCCAAAGTTTTAAATCAGAGTACCTATACCACAGTACAATGTGGATGTGTTTACATTAATTCATTTTGTATATCATTCTATTTTAGTATCAAATTATCAAAAAGGCACATTTTTCAGAACAGTTTTGGTCTTTAAAAAAAAAAATCACACATTTGTAAGCAGTGATTTCAATCAAGTTTTAAAAAAAATACTAAACAAATTGATTCCCCAATCCAGATGATAACAGAATTCATGAAATTTCTGCAGGCACTTCACTTTCCATAGAATTTCTTGTTCAGCAGGTATATGAGAAGGTTTACATTCACTTTAACCTTATCAAACATTTTCATTACAGCTACTCCTTCATACTGCATCTGAAGTAAATCCTGAAATTGCAAGGAACATCATTAAATCTCAACTTTGACATTCTGCACATTTAAAAACATACTAGAAGAATTTGTTGACCAAAAAAAGACTTAATGAGCTAGGTGGGGGCTTTTTTTTTTTTTTTTTTAAGGTTTTTGAGATGTGGTCTTGCTGTCTTGCCCAGGCTGGCCTCAAACTCCTCGGCTCAAGCAATCCTACCACCTCAGCCTCCTGCATGGATGGGACTATAGGTGCATGCTACTGTGTCCAGGCATACATGGGGTTTTTTAACCATTAGTGTAGATCAAAATCATCTGGTTAAAAACACAAGCTAGTTAAAACATAGACTGCTGAGCTTCAGCTCCAGGGATTTCTGATTTTGTAGCTCTGGAGTGGGGCCCACAAATTTGCACTTTAACAAGTTCTCAAGTGATGGTAAAATTGTTGGACTTTAAGAATCACTGACCTTGATGAAAGAAAATAGGTTTTTAGAAATGATAGGGACGTATGTCAGATATATAATTACAATTTTAACTTTTAATCGAAACATTGAAAGCACAAATGTGTCAGCTAGACGGGATATATCCTTTAGAAATGCAGTGTTTTCTAAAGTGAAATAAGCAAGACAATCATTGGGGTGGGGGGCAAAAAGAATATTAGCACTCCTATTTATTTTTTCTTATTCTTTAAACACTTAATTTTTATATATGTTTTACAAAGCACATTTTAGAGTACAGTAGTAGAAGCATGTATGCTTTGTAAACAAGTATGTATATAAGTGGAGAAGTACTCACACTATTTACTGATGAAATCATGTGACCAAAATTTGGAGACCACTGTAGAAAGCAATTCCTTCCTGATCTAGACTACTTCTCTTCCCATACTGAGAACAAACCCTCATTCTTAAGTTAAACCATCATTCTGTTTTTTACTACCACCATATAAACAAAGGAGATCAATTCTTATCTCTAAAATAAATAACTAGGTCACAACAGCCACATGCATGAAGCTAAGCTGTAACATTTTACAGTAACATGGGACAGGAAGCCTTTCCCAACTAGAAGATATTATTCCTGAACTGTCCTGGACTAATACTTAAGTCTCATTTTCTTATGTCTAGCTCTGGAAGTTCCTTAGTTCTTAATCACAGTGCCTGGGGACTATATTAAGCAAGGCCACCTGCAGAAGTTGGAGTTATCTCTGGGAGAACTTTGGCTAACAGCTTCCTTCTCCTCCACTTCCTCAATTACCTCCCACTCTACTCAAATAAACCCCGACATTATTTAGATATGCTTTTGGAACTGAAGTTCTATAAGGAATTGAAGTCCTTTCATCAAGAATGCTTTTACTTATTATAGTGGAGATTCACTTTTCCTCTGGGAAATGCAACATCTATTAATCAAAGTTTCTCGGAAAAGAATTAAACCACTATGGTTAGGTTGAGAAGGAAAGGTGTATACAGGGGAATTAGCTGGGTCTCCAAAGTAGGGAGCAGAGAAAACATGACTGCATTTGTGATCGGAAGACCAGATTTTAGTCTTAGCTCTGACATTTGCTATCTTAAGACCTTACAACATGACGTAAACTCTCTGAAGTTCTGTTTCCTTGTGTATAGATTGGGGGTAACACTGTCAAGCTCACAGAGGTGCTACTGGGAATGAGATGGTATCAAGGTATCTGCAACCGTAAGCCACCTTTGTCTTGTCAGGATAAACTGGAATCTTGTGAGATAGGTAGGCAGTAGAGTGATAAAGAGCTTGGACCCCAGCTATCCCTTCCATAATGAGCTCTCTGAACCTCAGTTGTCCATCTAGGAAAGGAACAACGCCCATGTTGCAGCCCCCGATAAACACCTGGCATTGCTTTTATAAGCAAGAACATGTATCACCTTCCTGTTATTTATATGGTCTATAGTTACAGGATAAAATTCTATCCTACCATTTTCTTTAGGAACCGAAGGGAGAATGGGCTGAGGAGGACCTAGAGACACACAGCTGTAATGTTAGAAGGGACCTCCCCCCTTAGTCCTCTCAGAAACTTCTGCCCCTTTTCCCAGTCCTTGACTCACACTAAAGACTAGACCATCACATTTTTCTTTGGTAATTTACACATTCATGCAATTGCCTGAAAGCTGCATATATAAATAAGAGTTTGACTTTATAGCTGACAGCTATTAAATGCAGGGCTGGCGCCATGGGTACACAGTCTGTGCAGGTGTACAGGGTCCCATGTTCAGAAGGGCCCTGTACTCGGTTTCATGCTCTTCTGTCATCATCCAGAAATCCCGCATTTTGAACAAGGGGTCCTGCATTTTTATTTTGCTCTGAGCCCTGAAAATTATTTAGCCAGTTTTGATTACATATGTTAATGATTAAAAAAATCTGGGGCATAGTGGCCACCCGCATACAGCTAAGAATTAACATTTCACAAGTATATATATAAATGAATGGTGTGAACTGCTAATCCCACTGTATACTGAATCCTTAACAAAGGGACAAAGTGAAGCTTGGTTTTTGTACCAGTACTCAATTCCTGTAATCTCTCTAAATACAACATAAGGCACCTCCTGGTCACCTGTGATTCATCTGTTCAGCTGATACTGATTGGTTTTGGGCCATGTCCTTCTTGGCAATCACCTTGTATCTCTTTGCTATTTCTACAGGAGAATCACTAACCAGGATGTATCACAAGTATATTCTTTTCTCTTTGTGTATTTATCTAAGTGTTACATAAAGTAACTGAAGACTCTCATTAGCTAAATTGTTAAATGGATACACTTAGTGACATTTAAAATAAGTTAGAAAACAATACTGTTTACTCAAGTATGCTTTTCATAATTACATATTATCTTTTATTTTTCTCTCTGAACTCTAATGTACTGCATTATCTCAATATCCTTATCAAACCCTTTCAGCCCCTATTTTTCTTTTTACACTTATAAGAGCTGCCAGACAGAATAGAAGGGCTCTGGGATACGCTCCCATGACAGGGAGATAATTTCAGGGCGCGGAGCCATGGACTGAGCAGGCAGTGAGGCCAGAACTCACATCTCTCTCAGGGACTTAAGCAGGATGACTCCTGCAGACATATGCAGAATAACTGGGAACCATTTTACATGCAGTTTGGGACCAGGTAAATGGGTGTTATTTCCATTTAAAAAGTGTTATATAAAAAAACCCTTAATTATTAATACTTTTTTAAAGAAGTGATCTTGAGCTAAGGATTAGCTGGGGGTAGATGAACATTTGGTTGCACCACCCTCTTAATTTTTTTTTTGCACATAAATTGGATCTTTCAGTTTCTGTTTAAGTGCACTTGGCTTAAATGTGGTTTTTATGAGAAAATAATGATAAGTTCATATTATAAACACCATTTTTATATTTATAGATATCTGTTTTGCATAATGCCTTTCGTTCTTGGGATCTCAAACATTTAACAAATAGATTTAACAAACTGATATAAAATCTCTTCTAGGAAGGAGAAAGGAAGAGGGGAGTAAAGAGATCAGGAAAGTTCCAATCCTGAGCATAATGTAGTCTTAGAAAGAAATGCAATTTTCCAATAAAAGGAAAATTCCCAGCCTTTAATAGCTCTGAATACTTTTATATTATATTCTTTTGTCTAAGCTTTAAAATGGAAATATGGCTTAGAAAAACTGACTACTATGGTTTGCCATCTAAAAGCATTTTAAGTCCCATTATTTGAAACAGCACAGCTTTTAAAAAAAAATCATCAATACCCAAAAAACGAATATTGGCAAATAAGGCTTGTGCTGTTCTGTTAAACTTCACTGCTGTCATGAAGAGTGCAGCCAGGGGAGCCGTGGATGACCCATACACAAAACTCATCCCCAACATGTAGAAATCCCTGCTTACCTGAATATTGAGCTGCACCTTTTCCATCTCTACCCCAAGGAACTTGGATCTGACATCGAAGATGCCCACATCTTCAGTAGCTATGATATCAAATGTAACATTCTTAAACCTAGTCAAAAAAGGAAAATTCACACGTGTGAAATTGCAAATGCAGGATATGCTTAAAGCTGAAACAAACTAACAGAATCCCAAGTTATCATTCTGAGTGAATGGCCTGTTGAGAAAATCCTAAGGAAGTCACCAAAAGCCTCACATCATCTTTCTCCTACTGTGCCCCCTAAACACTAGGTTTGATGGCTATTTTTGAGATCTGTAGCTCAACAGGGTACTAGAGTAGGTGCTTTATTATAAAAGAAATAAACAATATGGTACTTGCTCTTTAAGGAGCAGCAAATACATTTGGAAATATATGAGTCACAGAACATAAGAATTAAATATTGACCTATACTGCTGACCAGCCAGTCAAGTATTTAAGTATTATAAAACTTCAAAAGAGTAAGTAGCATATTTGGGGGGGTTGGTGTTGTCAAAAGAAGGTTTCATAAGATAAATGGAGAAGACGCCAGGCTTTGAAGGCAGGCAAGAGTTAGAGAGAAGGCAAATGCAGTAAGCCTGGCTTCTCAAAGGACAAGTGATGGGGCACCAGGCTCATGTCCTTTTTAAAAAAAAGGAAGCATGTGGTGCTTGATGTGGGGCTGTGGAGAGGAGTTTCCCTTTTCTCCACCTCCTTGAACACACTCACAGCACACACAGTCTGTGGCTTTGAAATTAGAAAGGTACTGTTTTGCAAATATAGATAACTGATCTACCAAGACCAAAAGACAGCCTCTCATTCTCACTGCTGTGACTCAGTTCTTCTGGGGGTACGGAGAGGCTCGCAAATCCAAACCCACTGGATAAGCCATGGGAAAGACGACTACTTGACTGGCACTTTACGGGACAGATGGCACCAGATACTGAGGCCCAAGGGAAGACTGGCAATGACGATACATGTATTCCTTCCTTGTCATCTATAATCAAGGCTAAGCCTTGCTAGACCAAATGGAGCTCTCTCAAGGGCCACAGGAAACTGAAAAAACAAAAACGTGAGTCAGATTTTATGTGAGTAGATGCAATGCGTGTTCTGTGCAGACCCCAGGTCACACTTACTGGTTTGTCTGAAGATCATCTATCCCCAGCAGGACACCCTTCTCATGCAGCTTTGCTGCTGTGTACCTCACAGGCTTAGCTCTCTTCGCCCCTTTGGGTTCTCCTTTTCCGTCTAGTTTAATTGATCTCCGAGAATTTCTGACAAAATAAGAACCGATCACTTGTTGTTGTGATGGTGAACTCAGATGTTTCTGGCAGTGTAATAACCACACCCAGTGTAATACCCCTGTTCAAACCTGGCCCCTGTGGTGCTGAACGTAGACCTTTCTATTCTGTGCTGGTAGTAATTTCTCCGTGCATTAAAACCTCACTACTGAACTGCTTAAGGGGAAAGGGATTTCCCAAGTGATTGAAGATTACATTACAGACTAATATTTTTAATAAAACTTACACTCTATTTTCTCGGGCATATTGAACTAAGTGGCTATCTTCAGTCATTTCCCAAGTAGCTTTGGTGTAATAACATGAACTGCATACTCTGAAGTCAAGGTATTAGACTGCTTTAGTTTATTTAACAAACACTAGGTTACTAGCATGTTGTTCTAAGTGCTTCATAAACATTACCTCGCATTTACAAAATTAACATTTCCATGGTGCTTTGAAATCAATACATTCCATTATTTTGTTTAATTCTCATAACAATACTTGTGAGGCTGGCACTCCTAAACCCACCTTAAAGATAAAAAAAAATTGAAGCTCGAAGCAGTTCACTGAATTGCTTTAGGATCACACAACATAAGACAGGATTGGAACCCAAATCCAAATCGCCTGACTGCAGAGCTTGTGTAAAATGCCTTAAAGTAGTTATGAGAAATATGTAAAGTAAACCTCTAACAATCTTGTTTCTACTGAAAATTAGCTTGACCAACTTCTTCCTCCCAAGTAGAGTGTAAAGAAAAAATACATAACTCTATATTCAGGCCCAAGCAAATGAATTAAAATTTGGAACCAGTGGGGCCCAAATAAGTAAGGTTTAAATTTTGTTATTTCCCTTCATCAAATCTTCTATGCTTGATCCAGCAATCTCACTTCTGGGTGTTTACCCAAAGATCTGAAATCAGTTTGTCAAAGAGGTATCTGCCTACCATGTTCACTGCAGCACCATTCATGACAGCGACTTGGAATCAACTTAAGTGTCCATCAACAGAAGAATGGATAAAAAAAGTGTGATATATATGCACAATGGAATACTATTCAGCCTTAAAAAAAGAAGAAAAATCTGGCATTTGGGACAATATGAACAGAATTGGAGAACATAATGCTAAGTGAAATAAGCCAGGCACAGAAAGACAAATACTGAATGTGGAATCTACAAAAGTTGTGCTCATAAAAGCAGAGAGCAGAATGGTGGTTACAGAGGCTAGGGGGTGGGAAAAAATGGGGAGATGATAGTCAAAGGTACAAAATCTCACACAGGAGGAATCAGATTTTTTTTTATATCTATTGCAGAGTATGCTGAGTATAGTTAATAATAGCGTATTGTGATTTAAAAACTGCTAAAAGTAAATTTCAAATGTTCTCATTACAAAAAAATAAGTATTTGAGATGATAGATATGTTATTTAGCTTGACTTAATTATTCCACATTATATTAATAAATCATAACATCACTTTGGACCTTGTAAATATACACAATTATAAAGTCAATTTATAATAAAATTTTTAAAAATCTATGATTAATGCAATTGATTTTTTCATACAGCACCATGTCTTACTGCCAATTTGATGACAAGGATTGTATGAAAATATTGTACTGCCTATTTAAATGGATAATGAAACTTTGATAAGCATTGACTAACTGACTAATCTAGTGATAATAATTACAAGTGAAATATAGTCATTAAAAATGGCTATATTGTATATAAAAATCTATGATACTTACGCTAATGGATAATAGAGAGCTAACAAATTGTGCCTGTTGTGTCAATAATGATTTTTTAAAACCTACTAAGCAATTTAAAATCATTAAGCTGCTTTGTGCAATTAGCAAATATCTGATGTTATATAACATTATCAAGTATAGAAAATATTATTTATAATAAACATTCCAAAACAAGAGTCTTTTTTAAAAACAACTTTGGGGGATAAAAGGGGATGGTTAATGGGTACAAAATACAGTTAGAGTAACATCTAGTAGTCTATAGCATAATAGGGCAGCTGTAGCTGACAATTTATTGTATACTTTAAAATAACTAAAAGAGTGGGATTGGAATGTTCCTGACACAAAGACATGACAAATGCTTGAGGTCATGGATACCCCAATTACCCTGATTTGATCATTACATACTTTATGCCTATATCAAAACATCACATATACCCTATAAATATGTACTAATATTATGTATCCATAATTGAAAATACAAAATATTTTTTAAAAGATTTTTAAAAAACCCATCTTTAACTAAAAAAGACAAAAGGAATAACGAAAATGTTTCCCCGAAGTGCTAATGCTATTTGTTTATAATACCAATAGGTAAGCCACTTTAATTCTAACGCCGGTGGGGTACTAAAAAGCTTCCAGATTTATTCCTGACTTCTTAGTTCACAGTGGTAAATAATAAAATTGAGACTCTAGTAAAAGGTTTGCTTCCCAACCTAATCTCACATCTCAGAATTATAGAATTGACATCTCATAAATAATGACATTACAAATGAATATGACATGATTTTAACTTACTTTCTTTTTAAGTTGTCTAAACAAGTCTTTATGTAGGTGTCATAATAATTAACTTGCTCTTCATAAAATGCTGCCTTCTCATTAAGTGCTTTCAGGGTCTGCTGAAGTTTTGCTAATTCAGCTTTTCGAAGCTTCCGATACATTCTTTGATTTCGAATATCCTAAAACAAGAAGTTAAAGGCTATGAGATTTAAGCAGTTTACTTCATGATATTGCCAATTTGGGACAAGAAAAATATCAAGTAGTAAGTCACTGTTTGTGTCTGCTAATTTGCAGTTTATCTCAGGCCCCTTATTTCACTCTTAACACCAAAGTGTTCCCAATCTTTTTTTACGTCAGAACAGGAAAGTGTCCATATTTCACTTTAAGAGACTTGCTAAGGTTTGTTTTTCTCTGGATGGAAAAGCAAGGAAGTAATTTTAGAACCACCACATAATTAGTTTAAGGAAAAAATAGTGTTTTAAAAGGGGCACAAATAAGACTTCAGCAGGAGACACGTAATTTCCTCAGACTATTTTGAACATTCTTCTTTGAAGAATACTTTAAACTGAAAAGGTTTACGTTTAATTGTTGAATTCATTTTACAAATCAGTAAAAACCACACTTTTTCGTCTGGCAAATATTTCTCAAGGTTTGAAAAAACAACTTTCAGTCAGCTCTCAAGACTGACAGAAAAGATTAAACATTGATAACTATTACTTAGATTTAAATAGAATTCTTAGAACGTTAAGTTGCATAAGCTGCTTATAGCTTACAAGAGGTATGCTAAATTTAAACTTGCAGATATAAGGGTTTTTTGGTAATTCTAACTAGTAAGTTATAAAAATGTTTCATTTAAGGAAATAGTGCTTGCTTAGTATTATTTTCCTTTGAACATGAATTAAAAACCATTCCCCTAGAAATTCAAAGAGCTATCCACATACACCGTACCCCCACAGCCCTCCCAAGTAAAAATTCTTCATTAAATAGAATCTTTAGGTGGGTGCCTTCATGATAGCTTTTTTTTTTTAAGCAAAAGCATTAATTTCTTTACCCAATATTCCTAAAGAGAAATATTTCCACCTCAAAGCTATAGAAAGAAACGCTACTTCCCTTAAGTCACTAGAACTGACTACAACTTTCCATAGAAGAAAGAAGCTGAGTGCATTTCCCTCACAGAAGGTGAAAACATTTATTTTTTCTGATCACTTAACTCCCTTTAACCTCTGAACTCATACTAATTTGCATGTTTGGATAAAAAGAATGAAATGTCCTTTTAACCCAAATGTATACTTCCTTATCCTTGACAAACAGATCTCAGCCACTTCCTGTGATGTTTCATTGCACTAAGTTGAGATCCTTTTCTCAGGAAGTTCCTTAAGTGTAAAAATACAAGATGAGAAAACAGAAACTAACTTTTAGGTTTGAACTGCATCTAGGTTAAACTGTTTAGAAAAGAATTCTCAGGGTCAACTAACAACTCAGGAGAAAAACTCTCCCAAAAATGTCAATTAAAAAACTAGTAGGTATTACTTAAAGGTATAGATCAAACTTGTTTGTTACATTTCTCGAGGATTTATTTTTGGTGTGTTTCAACTCTCCTAATGACTTGAGGGAGTTGTGAATATTCTCTATTAAAAGTTATCAACTTCTCCAAAACCTTTAGAAATCTATAACACTGAAGAGGGCAGGAATGATGGCATATACAACTATGCAGCCCTCATGCCAACTCACAGAGTCCCAGCACATGACTGATATTTAGCAAATGTCTGCTAAGTGAAGAAGAAAGAACAGTTTCCAAAAACCTTGGCAATCTCATTGAGACTGTCTTGGTATTTATTTTCGGATGACACAAGTCCAGTCTGTTCTAATGTCCGTAGATTCCTCTGGATTTTCCTCTTCTTCTGCTCCAGAGGCAGCTGAGCATCCTCCATCATGGACTGGCTATGCTTCATTTCTTCTGGAGTCCTGGAATCTATAATTGCACGGCTCACCATGTCTGAGGCATGATCTGCTTCCTGAAAAGAGATCATCAAGATGCTGATTTTTCTCTGATCCCTAATCTTCCAGATTCAGAAGCTGCACAAAGCAAGTTAATGTCAAAATGAAGGAAGTCCTCAAGCCAAAGTCCAAAGACTAGAATCAGAATGCGATTTTTGTGGGTTTCAAAGTAGGTCTTTGGAAGGACTTACTTCATCTTTTAGAAACACAGCACTGATGGCAGGCCTAATCTGGACAAAATTCCAAATAGCTACTTTATTGCCAAGGTGACAAACCACTTTAGTAATGGACATGTTTTAATGGGTAACTGTTATGTTATAATTCCCTAGATGGAAGGATTTTAATTCCTAGACAATCTAGGTGAGAAAATTAAAACTAGATTATCCATTAAAACATGGCTATGAGAACCCTGAATGTCCAGAACCCAACTAAACTCACATGCCAGCCACATTTATGGAGATTCATAAGCAAATCCAACAATGAGGCAGTGAGAGAGCTTCATTCTAATAAGAGAATTGCTCTCAAACTATGAGCTCTGAAAAACCCTAATCTAAGCACCTAAGTTCTCAAATAAATGATGAGTAAATAAACGAATGAATACCATTTGGATAGCCTGTTCAAGAAAACAGTAATAAAATGAGAATGGTTACTTTCTCATTTCATTATCTTAGACAATTGGCCAACCCAATAGATGAAGTCTAGACATCTGTTAGACACAGGACAGATAGATCAACGTTATGGACACTGGAACAGTTCACCAGATTAGTAGTAAACAACAGTAGAAGCAACAGCCAACATTATTGAGCACTTAATATATACCAGGTACTACTCTACCCACTTAACATGTTTTAACTCATTTAATCCTGCCAGTGAATTGGGTACTATTATTCCCATTTTACAGTTGAGGAAACCAAGGCACAGAGATATTTCTAGGTGCCCAGAGTTATATAGCTAGGAGGTGCAGAGCTATACTTGATCTCAGAAGTCTGTGTTCTTAGTCACTTAGTCATGATCACATTAAGGGAAAAATGAAATAATCCATTAAGGAATAAAAACCTTTTATACTAAATTAGTATGATATTCTTATTAAAAATATTCACAGATTAACAAACATTACATAATTTGAAGTTTTATTAATATATATGTATATATATATGTGTGTGTGTGTGTGTGTGTGTGTGTGTGTGTGTGTATTTTTTTTTTTTTTAGTAGAGATAGGGTCTCACTCTTGCTTAGGCTGGTCTCAAACTCCTGACCTCAAGCCATCCTCCCACGTTGGCCTCCCTGAGTGCTAGGATTACAGGCGTGAGCCACCACGCCCGGCCTATTTTATATTTTTAAAATTAAAAACTGTGAATGATTTCTTGGCAGCCAATTAAATTAAGAATGATTCAGGAAAACTATGTGTAGCACTGCTAAGAAGTAACATCTTAGATAATTTTGTTGATTTTTGTTTAGGGAGTCACAATTATTGTTACTACAACAATAACCTTGAACTCATTTCAGAATGAACTAAATAATGAAACATTTTAAAATATGTCAATAAAAAGTTTAATGCAAGATTGTTATGGAATTTTACTTACACCAACATAATGGTGCGTTGACCCAATGGACTCAATGTTTGCTTCTAAAGCATTTGGAAAACAGCTTTAATGTGGGAGACACTTCTTTTTTTCTTCAAGTTAGCAAATATATAAAATATAAAAGGTATTTTCCTATATCCATCAACCAGAACTATCCTTAGTTGACATATCTGTCCATCCACTGTGCGATAAAAGTTTATAATGAACATCCTGAGGCTTTGCAAAAAAAACCTGGAACTATCTTCCTGGCTTCGGGACAAAATTACATTCAGCATAAATTTGGTGTTGCGTTTTCGATTTTATTCCCACTGATATTCCATTTGAGTTTTATATGGCTGAACTCAGTTCACTACAGTAATGGATAAGATTCCTTACTTCTAAACCATGGCAGATACAGTTTCTCTGAGATAACAGTAAACATCTGGCATGAAGATTTGTTAAGAAAATCAACTCCTATTATACTAATTATTTTACACTTAAAGACAAATTACCTGTTGTGCAGTTGCTGGTGTCTCTAAGATTTCTGTCAATGTGTTTCCTGGCTGGTTCCGAATCACATCAATTATTAGCTTTTTCGTCCTTACAAAATAGAGAAAGAAAAGACAGACGTTCAGACAGTAGTCCTGATGCACAAAAATCTGCTTTTCCTGAGGGAGTGCACAAACACATAAAAAAAATGAAGCTGCAAAGATAATCCCTTAAAATAAAACATTCTTGGAGAAATTCACCAGGTATGCTCCAAGGCTTCTGAAAGTTTGTTAATGCTTGATAATTGAAGTCTGGACTTTATATGCTTGATGTTGTAGGATTATGCTGCTGATAACATGGGTACAAGAATGTCACAAGATTCTCTGTCTAAATACTTCTCCTTCTTTTGTGACTGAGACTACTTTTTTTTTTTTTTTTTGAGACAGAGTTTTGCTTTGTTGCCCAGGCTAGAGTGAGTGCCGTAGTGTCAGCCTAGCTCACAGCAACCTCAAACTCCTGGGCTTAAGCAATCCTCCTGCCTCAGCCTCCCGAGTAGCTGGGACTACAGGCATGTACCACCATGCCCAGCTAATATTTTCTATATATTTTTAGTTGTCCAGCTAATTTCTTTCTATTTTTAGTAGAGACGGGGTTTCACTCTTGCTCAGGCTCAGGCTGGTCTCAAACTCTTGACCTCAAGCAATCCTCCCGCCTTGGCCTCCCAGAGTGCTAGGATTACAGGCGTGAGCCACTGTGCCTGGCCAACTGAGACTACTTTGTGATGGGCAGGAGGGATAAGTGCTGTGGACATGGCCTGCTACTGCAGAGGGTGAGGGATGATATCTCATATCCTCCTGTCCTGACTTTACTAGCACTTAAACTTCTGAGCCTGTTTAATACATCATAAGCTTTTAGGAGCCAGACCAACTGGTTCCTTTCCTGCTACAAGAAAGTTATGAAATAGTTGGAAGACCAGTGGGAGCAGAAGTCCTGTGTGGGCTGTGGGCTGCTGGCTGACTTAGTAGGCAGGAAGATGGATGTTTAAGGACCTAAGGAACTGACAAATAGGGTTGGGTTCTTGTCTTCAGGCGGCAGAGAACAGAAGAGCTGCTCAGTAAAAAGTTAAGTGCTGGAAAGCTCCTCTGGAAGTGCTAGAACCGTATGTTCTTTCATATGTGCTTTTTATGGCCATAGGCTACCCTGCCTAGTTAGGGATCAGGTTATGTAATTGTGTAAAATGATTTTAACATAAAAGGTAAATGGTCAAGTTTGCTTACTTTTATATAAGGTTGAAACAGTATTACTGGAATTAGTTTTCCTTCCAAGAAAAGGAAACAAACAGAAGTTGCTCTAGCCTACACATAGGTCTAATCTATGTAAAGTTTCAATTTTATCATTGCTCTGTTACTACATTTAACTTTTAGTTCTTTCAAAGGCATTACTGGATGAATAATTTCTGCCTAAACTACAGCAGGAAATGTTCACATAGCATAAAATTTGGAAACAAAAACAAAATTTTCACATTTTGATGCATAGAGACAATGGATCCCAAATGACAGCAGAAACCGTCCAAGTTAATTCCAAATATGTGATTTCTAAAATAGGACACAATGCAATAAACCATCTGTAAATGATTTTTCTCATTTCCTATTTATCACAAGTCTGCCTGAGAAGAACGATCACAATGTGGCTTCCTTTCCTCCCTTCCCCCCAGCCTGCGACAGCCATTTCCTCTGGCCCCAGGACCCTTCAGTGCTGGGGATTTACGGGCTGTCTGGGAACGCACAGCTGTGTGTGGCCACTGAGCGTCAAAGGTGGGCACAGAGGTAATTACAGCCATGTGGGGGACGGCACTGCCCCTAAGGCGGCTGTGGCTGAGAAAGCCATGTGTCCTCTCCTCCCTGCACAACTCCCTCCTCCCGCCATCCTCATCACTGTATTAAACAGGGGCAATGAGTTACAAATGAAAGCTCTGGATGATTTTTAAAAATGTAAATATAGTAACTGTTTCTCATTTGAACTAATATTCTAGGAACTACTTATGATATACGCTTCCAGGAAACGTCTAGCTCAACTTCTTTAGAGAAGCTGCCTAATGATCAAATGACTGGGGTCATGACAATGTGCCCTGCCAGGGACAGAAAATGTTTCTCTGTTCGTGAGTTGCTGAAGGACAAACTGTCCACATCGCCTATTTCTCTTGGAATTCTACGTTACGTCAGGGCTGTGGAATTCATTGCCAAAGCTCTACCCCCGACGTTCTATGAAGAACCAGCCAGTCCCATGACAGGGAACTCAGCTACCCACCCTCAAGGAGTGCCAAGGTCAAGGACATTGGGCTCAGACAAATCGAAGGCCAAATCTGGGCTCCTGTTGCATACTGGCTGTGTGGAATTGTGCAAGTCGTATGTTTGTTTTTTCATTTATAAAACAGGAATCTTTCAGAGGACTGATGCAATGATTGAATGAAAAGAGGTACATAAAACCTTTCGAGGGGTCTGGCCCAGAGTAAGCACTCACAGGGTCACAAAAGGCATGCTGCCTGAGGGTGGCAGCCACGGGCCACAGGTGACAATTAAGTACTTGAAACATGGCTAGTACAAATTGAGATGTGCTTTGAGTATATAAAACACACACTGGATTTTGAAGACACAGCATGAAAAAAAGTATAATATCTCATTAATGATTTTTTCATATTGATTACTTATTGAAATGATATTTTGGTTATATTGGGTTAAATAAAATATGTTAGAATTTCACCTATTTCTTTCAAAAACATGGCTTCTAGAAAACTTAAAATTACATGTGTGCCTCATATTAAATTTCTTCTGGAGAGTGCAGCGTTGGAACATTCTGTCCTCGAACAGGAAGCTCACTCTACCTTCCAGTGACACCCACTCACTGGGCCTGGTTAGTCACAGACTAGCACTGAGGGGACCTTTGGGAGACCTTCCAGTTCCTGCTCTTACAAATGAGGCAACAAAGACCTAAGAGACGAATGTTACAGAAAAAGTCAAATTCCTTCTCCATATCAGCAGCCCCTCAAAACCCTGAAGACAGATGCTGGAACTGTGTCCCCACCCCCCATCCCCTCTTCTACCACCTTTCCTTTTTCCAAGTGAAACCCCTCCATTCCTTAAAGCTCCTCACAATAGGATCTGCAGAGAGTTCACAGTCCTGCCCACATTTCTGTTGCCAATGACCTTCTTAAGATGTGTCCTCCTCCGCACCCCAGTGTAAACACAACATTCTAGATACCTCTGACCAGCATAAATCAACTGCTTAGAGTACTGGCCCCATGACTCTACAAACAATATGTAAGACAGGCTGACCCGAAGCAAGGACCCTGCCCTCCCTGAGTGAGGGAGTATCTGATTCTGCAGAGCAGTTAGGAGAAAAAGAAATACACCAGGGAGTTTATTCATTATAGCTGTGCTCAAATTCCACTGTCAGTAAATGAGACCACACGGCGCGTGTTAGCTGGTGTGGCCCCTTAGGTTTGGCCATTCCACTCAGAAGGCATCTGTCATTACCAGTAGCATTCCTGAGCCACCTCCTCTTGTCATGTGCCTTACGGCGTGCCCAGTGTTGAAAAGGAATTAGTGTTTGTGGAAGCTAAGAAATATTTCCAGTGTTTAAGATCCTAATAACGTCACTATACATTTTTAGCACCAGACCTCAAGTATTGTCTTAGCCATTTAGTGCTCCTGCCCATTTGTACCAAAAGCAAGGGAATCTTTCAGCTGAGATAATGGAGATCTAAACCGAATCATGTGATAGGAAACAAATTCTTAAGAGATGATAACTTAAGTACTCGAGTAGCTAAGTATGATTAAAAATCACAAATATCACCTTCTACTTAAACACACATACTTTTGTGGGAAAACAAGCTTAATAAAGGCCATAAAGATCACATATTTTAAGTTGAATCATAAGTTATAAAGAAAGATTTACAATTAACATCTTATTAAGACCCTTCTCATTCTTTCTAAGGCATTAATGTCATGGTAGCCCTTCCTTCCTCCTCTCTCTCTCCTCCACTTTAGGGATGAGGAAACTGATGCTTAGGCAACTTGCTGAGTCCTGTAGCTCAAAAGTGACACATTGAGGCTGTAACCCTATATTATCATAGGACTCCTTGACCAGGCTTTTCTGTTTTTGTTTTTTTTTTAATACCACTACGCTTGGCAGTATTGGGGAAAGAGCAACAGAACATGCTCAGATCCTGTACTCCTGCACATACAGAAGGGGAGAGAAACAAATGTTTCTTCTTACTCCAGTATGTGTCCTTCATGGCCCCACATCTGTCAGCCTCTCCTCTCTGGATTGGAAAGATGCCCCAATAACAGTTACGCAACATCTGCTCAGCTGTAATGCACGTTATTTATTCTAGGGCTCCTAAGAATGCAAAAAACAATGACCTTGCCCTCAACCAGCTGTAGAACTTTGTGACCAAGAGCGTAGGCCCTGGAGGATTTACGATCATCCGGGTTTGAATCTTTGCTCCACCTACTAGCTGTATTACCCAGGAAAAGGCTTCTATCTGTTCTGTGCTTAGTTTCCTCATCTGTGAACTATTGGTAATAACCTCCACTCTCTGGGGGTTGCTGCAAGTTGTTACAAAATTTACACATATTGATTGTAATATACATACGCACACACTATTCTCTCTTTTACAGGCTGAGGATCTCTTATTTGAAAGGCTTATTAGAAATATTTTGGATTTTGGACTGTTCTCTATTTTAGAACATTTGTATCATATACTTACTGGTTAAGCATCCCAAATCCAAAACTTTGAAATGCTCCAATGAACATTTCCTTTAAGTATCATGTTAGTGATCAAAAAGTTTTGGACTTTGAATCATTTTGGATTTGGTATGCTCACCTTATGTTTGCATAGATGCATATATACACACAGTATATAGAAACTCTTCCTGGTACACAGTCAGCTCTATATAGCTCTATCATCATCATCTTCAGTCTCAGCCAATGAGTAAGAATTAGGAGAGACTGGCATGGTATTCGATTTACAAGCCGAAGGAATAATAATACCTCAAATTCTGCTACTGCAGGGGCCCCCATAAAGATGAGGTACTCATCGCTAGAAAGCCAGTGACTTTGTAATTAAGCATAAGGGAGCATTTCTGAAAATTAAGGACACAACTTGTTTAACAAGGAAGTAAAATAGTTTGATAGAAAAAAGCCAGGTATTCTCATGTCCCAACTAAGTCCACTTCATAATAACTTGTGAAAGTCACTAATTTTAGTTAAATTTGGCTCTCTAATGGAGAGTCTCAAGAACTGTATCTTATGCTTGAGTCAGAAATTTCATTTATTACCTTACAAAAAAGTCGTACACAAAAGAGTTTTCAAATCAGTATTTCAAAGTGTATTTTGATAGAATGTCAATGAAACATACGAACTTAAAACATGTCAGTGACTACTTGCTGCACACAGTTTTAGACTCTATTTTCCCCACCTCAAAGATAAACACTCCAACAGTTTTCAGGTTTTCTGTCAATGCTATACTTTGTAATTATCTGTTAGTATCAAGACTTTTCAAATATGTACTTTAAAGGAAGTATAATATATTTAAAAGTAAGGCTTGACTAAAATCATAGAGCTAACTCTACTGAGTCTTCAGGGAAATACCCAAATTTCACTTTCAGGGATGTTACTTGGTCAATCTTGATTTCAAATTGTTATCCACATTAATCACTATGCTGCTTAGTGCAGTGCTATGCTAATAGCAGCATCTCAAAGCACGCCCCCAGGAAAGGCCTTTGAGACCCAAAAGGTCTATGAAAGCAGTGAATTACCAAATCTATCAAAACACTAGCCCAAAGTCTTTTTTACATAAATGGTAAAGTTGATCCTAAAATTCACAAATAACTGCAAGGGGTTTCCAACAGCCAAAACAATCCTGAAAAAGAAAATTGAAGGACTTCCCTATTTTAAAACTTATTACAAAGCTACAGTGATTAATATGATGTGGTGCTAACATAAGGATAGACATACAAATCAATGGAATAGAAAGTCCAGAAGTAAAGCCATACAGGTATGGTCAATCGGTTTCTGACATGGGTGCCTAGACCATTCCATGGGGAAACAATACCTTCTTTAACAAATGGCACTGGGACAACTGGACACCTATATGAAAAAGAATGGAATTAGACACCTATCTCATGCCACACACAAAAATTAACTTAAAAGGGATTGTAGACCTAAATGTAGAAGCAAAAATTATAGAACTCTTAGAAGAAAACATAGGGGTAAAGCTCACAAGTAACAACAATAGATAAACTGGCCTTCATCCAGATAAACTCTTGTGCAGAAAAGGACATCAACAAGACAGTAAAAAGAAAACCCACAGAAGGGGCAAAAATATTAATATTTGCAAGTTATATACCTGATAAGGGTCTACTATCCAGAATATGTAAAGAACTCCTACAACTCAGGAACAAAAAAACCCAAACAATCCAATTTAATGATGGGTAAAGGACTTGAATAGACATTTCTGCAAGACGATATACAATGGGCAACAAGCATGTGGAAAGATCCTCATCATTACTTGTCACGGTTATTTGCAAATCGAAACCACAATGAGATACTACTTCACACCCACTAGGATGGCCGTTATGAAAAAAAAAAAAAGAAAAAAAGCGTTGGTAAGAATGTGGAGAAATTGGAACTCTCATACTTTGCCAGGAGGAATGGAAAATAGTACAGCCACTGTGGAGAACAGGCTGGCGGTTCTCCAAAAACCCAACAGTGAATTACTACACGACCTAGCGATCGCACTCACAGGTAGATACCCAAAAGAACCGAAAACAGTTCAAACAAAAACTTGTACATGAACATATATAGTAGCACTATTCAAATAGCCAAAAGGTGGAAATAACCCAAATATCTGTTCAGCTGATCAAGAAAATATGGTATATCCAGATAATGTAATATTATTCAGCCATAAAGGAAATGAAGTATTGGTAAATGCTACGACATCGATGAACCTTGAAAACAATATGCTGAGTAAAAGAGGCCAGACAGAAAAGGTTGTAAATTATACAATTCCACTTATATGAAATATCTAAAATAGGCAAATTCATAGAGACAGAACGCAGACTAGTGGTTGCTGGGGAGCAGATGGGAATAGGGAGTGACTATTTAATGGGAACAGGGTTCACTTTTGAGATGATGAAAATATTCTGGAATTAGACAGTGGTAATGGTTGTACCACACTGTGAATGGACTAAATACCACTGAATTACACACTTTAAAATGGTTAAATTGTAATTTTTATGTTATGTGTATTTTACCACAATAAAAAATAAAACCGCTGAGTGGCTCTATGTGGTATGGTGATTAAAGGAGTAGACAGTGTCTGTTTTCAGCACACCCTAGAGCCTGGGAAACAGACACACAAGGGCTGAGCTGGGTGAGCCAAGCCAAGTTTCCAACGTGCCAGGTTTCCTAGACTAAGACACGTCGCTTCCCCACATGCCCGACTTTTATGGTTTTGTTTTTAAAATGTGAGTTCTAAGAAGTCCCAGAACCAAGGAGACCCATGTTAAGAAATAAGAAAGAATATATATGATATTCAGATTATTTAATATTTTGGACTACCTAAATTGTGATTCCCATTCATTAAAGTTGACATTTGAGTTGAGTCCATTTAGAGAATGGTATTCAAATAGCAGACAAAACTAATTAAAAAAGATTTCTTCCTATTACTTCTACAGACAAAGTTTATGAGACCATGGGATACTTGGCTTAATTTCATTTGCATGGAGGAATCACACACTCTGTATTTCCAGTCATCTTTATAACTGGCACTTGCTCAGAGGAACCTAGGGACAGACTTCACAGCTTTCCCGCTTTTCTCTCGTGCTGTGCCCTGAACTCTTGTGAGCCCAGGGATATGTCCTAGTCCTGCAGCTTGGCCTCTGTCCCACAGCTGAGCCGTGCTCTCCACCATTAGACTTCAAACCCCTGGAAGGTAGATGCTGTGATGGGCTCGGTCACCCCGTGTCCCCAGCCTCGTGTCCCCAGCCTCGAGCCCAGGGCATGAATGCAAGTAGGTACTCAAACATTCACTACAGCAATGAATGGAGCCTTAGATGATCTGAGGACAAAATAAACAAGCCTAACAGAAGCTGCACATATCACAGCATAGCGATACAAGGAAGTTCTTTTTGTAGTTCTCATGGGTGATTGAATATCCATAAAAACTCAAGTGGAAATGAATGTGTCTGGAGCGTGTCAGTGGCAGACAGAAAGCTCTTATCACAAATAAAAACCACCTCAGAACTCAGGATGTGTCGCTTGGAAGTAACGTGTGAAGTATTGCTTCAATATTTACTGATTCCCTTTTGTCCCCATCTCCCACTTCCAGTCTCCACCTCACCCCAATTCACAAGGGTTTTAATGTGCTGATGTGCATCTTTTTGTTTATGTAATTCTTGAAAACGGCATTGTTTGAGCGTGTGTTTTTGATTTATGGCGTTATACCATGAATCTCATTGTCTTTCTTACTCTGTGTGTAAAGGATTGATGTGGAACATTCACGAAGTCTTGATGAAAAAAACAGTATTAAAGTGTGAATGCTTCCCTTGAAGTCTTTGGGGACAGGAAGCAGGGTACAAAGTCAAAGCTGGTAAACATATCCAGGATTAGTATAATAGGAAAGGCCAATAAGTCAGATGCTATCATAGTGTCTTATTGTATGTGTGCCTTTTTACATTTTATACTAGAAATTACATTTGGTTAGAAGAATTTCCTCACTCATCTTTCACCACTCTGAAACAGATATTTCTCTTCAGTTACCTAAGGATTTTCATAGGCTTAGTTAATCCACTTCATTTCTTAAAGGAATCAAATTACTACATGGGAAACTATTAATAAAACTAAGGCAGGCTTTGTAAGCTATTATAATATTTTGTTCCTTCCTAAATTACAAGAAGTCTCTTACCCTTCGTTTAGATATGCACTAGTCCTGCAGCTTGATGGACTGAGTACTGGTTTGCTGGATAAACAGAATGCACTTCAATATTCACATACTTTAAGATGAATTATTTGGGATTGGCCACATTTGAATTTGCATGGTTTCAGACACATAATTGGAGACATGTGCCCATTAAGCCCCAACTTACTTTATCATGAGGCTTCGGCCATCTATAGCTTCGCCATCCTCTATGTCATATTTGCTTGTCAAGAAAAGGGAAATCTCAGTCTTTGAGAGTTGATTTAGTGTATTTGCCTTGTTCGGGTCATTGGGGTCAACTGCTCCTTCCCCTGTGGAAAAAACAACAGTGTTATTCTTCCAATTCACCCATGGTGATGATGATACCAATGAGGTAGTATTACATAAAGGTTCTGTGGGAAAGTTAGGCTCAGTAATTGGATGAGGGACCATGGTCTTCACAAAACCCACATTCTACTATCGCTGAAGTGGCTTTTTAAAATATTTGATCGAAACATTAAAATAACATAGGACACAGACATTCCAAGTATGAGTAAATTACTAAAAGATACCACTGTTAATAAAAGAAATCCTTAGAAAACATAGTAACGAATTTCTCATTTTCTAGTAAATTTATTTCTTTAATGATATTTTCTTTCTTTATGAACTAGGTTGACAAATACTTTTGGATGTATCTGGAGCTTGCCTTTAATAATACCAAATTGTGTTACAATTCAGGACACTATCAATTACAGAACTCTTGCTGTGGGAAGGAGCTAGTGTAGTTATTACCCTTTAAATAATATTTTAAGTATCAAATTCAAAAAAAATTTTTTTTTTTATCTAAGATAGGAAAACCAAACAACCAACCAAAACAACTAAACAAAAACAAGGGGCTAAGTAGAAGGAACAAGGTCTTACCAAGAAAAGATTCCACGGTAGGCACCTCTCCCAACAACCCCAACAACTCACTCAGTAAGTCGTTTTTTTCAGGGGCAATCGCATCCTGGTGTTCCAACAGGAGCTTTATGTGGAAGGCAACACATATAAACGTAAAAGTAAATTCTCAACTGCTATCATATTTATATTGTTCCCTTTCTAATTTCTAATCTAATTTGTAATCCCTATCATGATAACTTGCTCCTGATACCCTTTAAATCTTAAATGCAAGTCTGACATTTATTAAAATTAGGGACCATCGAAGAGATAGTTTTTATTTTATCTCAAAGGGGAGTGCCTGCTCTACATCAATTAATTGTAGCAAGAATGGCGTTCATAAACCCTTTTCTAGCAAGACCTGCCAAGATGTAGCCTTCCATCACCTAACCTCTGTGCTCCACTCTAACTTTATCAAAAAAGTCAAAGTTGCAGAAAGGGTCAAGAATGAGGCAGAAGTCTCTTAGCTAATACTGGTAGCAAACTGGAAGTGCATTTCCATGTCCCTTCCGAGAAAAATTATGCAGTAATAAAACACTAGGGTTACTATTATTTAAAATCACCATTAGCTATTTTAATCTGTCTTGAAGTTCTTTGATGGGTAAGGATGGCAAAAATGCCCGAGACCGAGATGTACTGGATGGTTCCCTCTTTCATGACCCCCAAAAAGCTCAAACATGAGTAACAACCATTGGGGTATCTTGCCAAGTCTTAGAGGAAACCTGGTTAACTCTTGAATAGCACCATTGGAGGGACAATCATGGAGGATAACACATCTGTTATCGTTTGCATTTATAATTAAATTAAAACAATGTTTCTAAAATATGGGACTGGTCTCTCTGGTGGTAGGAGGTATAATTTTAGTTGTTTTGAACTATCTGAATCATAATATAGTCTCTTTTCCATTTTCAATCTTTTTTGCAACAGCTTTAATTAAGATGTAATTCACATACCATAAAGTTCACTCATTCAAAACGTACGATGCGAGAGGTTTTAGTATATTTAGAGTTGTCCAGCCATCACCGCTATCTAACCTTGGAACATTTCACTACCCTAAAAGAAACCCTGTCCCCAATTAGCAGTCATTCCCCATCATCCCCTCCTTCTAACTCCTGGAAATCACTACATACTTTCTGTCACTGAATTTGACTATATTAGGTACTTTATATAAGTGGAATCACACAATATTTGTCGTTTTGTGACTGGCTTATTTCACTTAGCATACTATCCTCAAGGTTGATCCATGCAGTAGCATGTGTCAGAATTTCCTTCCTTTTTAAAGCTGATTAATATTCCATTGTATGGATATACCACATTTTATCCATTCATCTATTGATGGACACTTAACTATTGTGAATAATGCTGCTATGAACACGAATGTATAAATCCCTTAAACTCTGCTTTCAATTCTTTTGGGTATACATTAAGAAACACATGGTAATTCTTATTTTTTGAGAAACTGCCATGCTGTTTTCCACACCAGTTACACCATTTTCTGTTCCCACCAGCAGTGTACAAGGGCTCCATTTTCTTCATTCTTGTTAACATTTGTTATTGTTTTTTTGATATCAGTCATCCTAATGGATGTGAGGCACTATCCATTGTGATTTTGATTTTGTTTCCCTAATTATTAAACATTAGTGATGTTGAACATCTTTTCATGTGCTTTGTGACAATTAATTCGTACATCTTTGGAGAAATGTCTATTTAAGTCCTTTGCTCATTTTTCAATTGGGTTGCTTTGTGATTGAGCTGTAGGAGTTCTTTATAAAGGCGAGATATAAACCCTTTATGAGATACGATTTATGAATATTTTCTCCCATTCCACAGGTTGCCTTTTCACTCAGCTGATTATATCCTTTGATACATAGTTGCCTATTTTTAAATTGGATTATTTCTTTTTATCATTGTCAGATTTCTTTGTACATTCTAAATACAAGACCCTTAGATATATTATTTATAATTATTTTCTCCATTCTCTCGATTGTCTTCTCATTTTCTTGATGGCATTGTTTATAGCACAAAAGTTTTCAATTTTGATGAAGTCTAACTTCTTTCTTTTGCTGCTTAAGCCTTTAGTGTCATCTCTAAGAAACCACTGCCTACTCCAGGGTCACAAAGATTTACTCCTATGTTTTATTCCAAGAGTTTTTTAGTTTTAGCTCTTCTTTAGCTCATTTTTTGTACTGGGGGGAGAAAGGAGCCCAACTTCATACTTTGGCGTATGGATTTCCAGTTGTCCCTGCACCATTTGTTGACAATCCCATTGATCTGATGTCTAACCTTATGCCAGCATAGCACTGTTTTGATTACTGCCTTTTCCATTCCCTTTTAATCCTTAAGATTAATGAAGGCAAGAGTGTCTGTTTTATGTTAAATTTTTCTTAACACTGAACACTTCCCTGACACTTGCCAATAGGGTTTTGTTTTTTTTTTTTTTGAGACAGTCTCACTCTGTTTGCCCAGGCTAGAATGCCGTGGCGTCAGCCTAGCTCACAGCAACCTCAAACTCCTGGGCTCAAGCAAGCCTCCTGTCTCAGCCTTCCAAGTAGCTGGGACTACAGGCATGCGCCACCATGCCCGGCTAATTTTTTCTGTATATATTTTTAGTTGTCCATATAACTTCTTTCTATTTTAGTAGAGACGGGGTCTCGCTCTTGCTCAGGCTGGTCTCGAACTCCTGAGCTCAAATGATCCACCCACCTTGGCCTCCCAGAGTGCTAGGATTGGATTACAGGCGTGAGCCACCGCGCCTAGCCACCAATAGAGTTTTTAACAAAGGCAGAGTACACCTTACATACATAGATTTAAGGCAAGGAAGGGACTGTATCCAATTATTTTGTTTTCATTATACTCATTTTCCTCTAAAGTTTCTGTTTTTTGCAAAGCATGCTAGTTTTTCATTATAATAGAGGTACTTTGTTTTAAAGCAAAGAAATATGCATTATTTCTATAAAGGTAAATTGATTCAAAGAAAGACATTAAATAAATAATAGAGGTGATATAAAGACATGGTGAAATCTGGAAGTGCGGTACATACGGCATTTTAGGGGGAAAACAAGTTAGAGAAAAGAATAAAACAAGCAAGAGGGATACATTTATGCTCTGCTGTCTTTGGAAATGGATGATTTAGGTGGCCAGCTTTTACCCTTTATTCTGATAACTATAGAACATAAAAAAAATTCCTGAAAATGTCTCCTTAAAGAGCTTATTTTGAAGTTGTACATATTCCTTAGGGAGGGAAAGGCCAGTGTGTGGCCCCAAGCATGGTCAGTCACACTACTGGTGCGCTTATGTCTGCACGTGGATGCCTCCACAAATAAGACAGACAATAAACAGGGCAGTCTTTCTCTGTAATTACACAATTTCCCCTCGTTACATCTGTTTCCAACCTAACACACGAAGGAATTCCAAATCAGTCACAAGCTCTGTTTCCCAGGACTGGATTCTGTTTGTAATTCTTGTTAACAAAAGGAACAGACTATTTCTCCTTGAAGATGAGTAGTCTAAATTAATACAGTAACATTTTTCCTCTCTGCTACCCTTGGGAAAGAATCTCTTACACTAAAATAAGAACTCCTCACCACTTTTTTCTTGCATGTAGATATTGCCCTCGGCAAATGTGCAGTCAAGATGTGTGCATTTTTTCTGAGAGGGATAATGTACCATAAAAAATAGACAAATGGGTCATTGCTCAAGTATGAATCAGTCTATTTGCCCATTAAAAAATTAATATCATAAATGGTGTATTGCTGAGCACCACTGTGGATTTTGGGTGTTCATACATAGAGAAAAGAAGGTTAGCCTATTCATTTAATCAAGAGCTTGTTGCAAATGTCAGAGAACTTCCCTGTTCCACCTCTAAAAAAGGGAAATCAAAACTAGATCCAATCTTTCCCTCAAGCCCACACAAGCTTTAGTTTCTTAGAGGAGCTTAATAATAAAGGCTGAAATTCTGAGCAGCCAATCTGCCACTTGTTAGCATATCTGGTTTGAGGAGGGCAGGAGCACGACGTTTGAAAGGTGTGTATTATGCTTTCCCCCAGTTGTCTGTATAATCCAAAGTTGGATACATCCTTAACTGAAGCATCTAGAATGCATCCCCTGGGATCTTGTTAGAATGCAGGTTCTAATTTGGGAGGTCTTGGGTGCATTTCTAACATTTCCCCTGGACCTTGCTTTCTCAAGCAAGGTCTGAAACTATTCTTGAAAAGATTACCCTTTAAAACATAGATTTTTCAGGAAATAAATTCCAGGTGGCCTTTAAAAACCAAAACCCCTCAATGCTTAGTTTCTCTTTTTACTTTAAATGATTGAAAAGCCATCCATCTGGGGCTTGCGTGCCCATAAAGGCACTTAATATATGCTAATGGCTCATAGCAATGTTTACACGGGAACCAGATGGCGAAGTTACGACATAGCACAGGGTGGGAAACTGCCTGCTTCCAAGAAATGGGGGCTTCCAAAACAATGGATGTGATTTTTTGCAGAAGGCTACTGTTGGGTGGCGGTTTCCTGTCTTCCTTGAGCAGCCTGTTTACGACCTATGTGCAAACATTAGGATACAGAGAACATTCTCACTTGCTCAGAAAATCACTGGAAAACCTGAGAGGATTCCTGAAAGAGGGGAACAACAGGGTGTGGGTCTAGATAACACAGCTTTGGTGGGTAGGAGAACACCAGGGCCTGCCCCTGCTCAGGGCTTAAAACTCCATATTTACAATCTGGCTTTGTACATGGATCATGTCAAAAGTAAACTTTCTTCTTTGGGAGAAGATGTTTTATTAATGTATAAGAGCCAGGGAATAAATAATCAAGGGATTTTTAGGGTTAAGAATATGAATATTAGCACCTGTGTATAGTAAGTTTGCAGAGACTACACATTTTCAAGATGACTCTAAACCATGGCTAAGACCGCCTGCCCCCCAACCCACCCCACTTACCGAATGTGTGCTGATGATTTCCTCAATTGAAATATAAATGACTGGTTTGCTTACTGTCACCAAGTCTGTGTATTTGTCCATATTAAACTTCTCTTCTGGCTCAGGGACATTACATGCTTCTTTGAAATATTTCCTAATAAATGAGGGCGGGGAGGAAGTCTTAAGATAGAGGCAAATTTGTGAGTTAAATAGCTTCACTGAAATAGTTAGGAAATTTTGAATGATGGCTAGTATCTGTTCTCCACCCCAAACCTTGGAGGGACTTGGTACAGCATCTTCCAGTCTGACTCCTGACTATGAAAGCTGAGTCCATGTATTTGGATGTTGAACCTAGCTCTTCACACAGGATTGAAGAGAGTGGTAAGGACCTATGATCAAACTATGCACAGGTCATCTTAAAAGTGTTAGTATTCCAAAAATGGCTCCTGAAGTTTAAATTAAAAAGCCAAGAAAATTTCTTGATCTGAGAATCAAATCTTTATAGAGAACACAATCCAAAAAGTAATTCATCAGATTTGCTACTGGCACAAGCTCCTGGGCCTACAACACCCTAATTATCCTTCAGAGCTTCTGTAACCAGTTTGACAAAAATGAGTTAAGTCTACTATAGCATTAGTTGGTCCTGACAGTATTTGCTGACCATTGGAAAGATTGTTAAGGCCACTCAAATACATAAAATGTCCCAGTACTCAGATCCTAAAAAGGCTGCTATTTGAAGATATAGCACATATAAACAGATCAAGAGAAGCCAAGCATGCTATGATCACAGTTTAGGAGTTGTCCCATGTGGTTTTTGTCCAAACCACCTTTGTATAGGCAGAATATGTATTTTATTCTACAAAGTTGTAAATGTCTCATATGCCTGAAATCATCCTTAATATCTCTCCTATGGGAACTCGAGGGTTATGTACCAGAAATAACCTCTGCCTTTCCAGGTAGCCATGTTGGGGTAGAGCATGTTTCAACGTGACAATAGGTCTTCCTGTGCTTTTTTTTCTTTCTTTCTTTTTTTTGAGACAGAGTCTTGCTCTGTTGCCCCTGGATAGAACGTAGTGGCATCCTCATAGCCCACTGCAACTTCAAACTCCTGACCTCAAGCAATCCTCCCACCTCAGCCTCCCAGAGTGCTAGGATTACAGGTGTGAGCCACTGAGCTCGGCTTTCTGCACCTCTGCAATGACATTTCATGGGTTTCTGAGGACCATAATGAATAAATATGAGTGGAAGAGAGAGGATGAATTTAAGAGGAGGTAAAGGGAGGCTTCTTTTTGGGGGAATATTTTTCACAAAAGGCCATGAATTCTAAACAGAGATGAATGATCATGAACTATCTTTGTTGCTAGTTAAGTTACTAACCCAGAGGAAAAGTGAAGAATGGGAAATGATTTTCCAAGTGAGGACCAAAAGAGACCAAATTCATGCTATACTTCTAGGACCTACTGATGAAATGGCAGACAGAACAAATGCCAAGAAGAAAATTTCCTCAAAGAGCTTCGGAATGAATGAATCTTACTACTGGACTCATGCCTTTCTTGTCCATGTGGAATGATTAGTGATATAATTTGGAAACACAAGGTCAATAGAATTAAATTGGACATGTATAATTAAGAAAGGCTTCAGAATAGAACAGATTCACACACAATCAACAAATATAAAATTAGGTTTTCCCAACCTTTCCTACTACAGTCGTCCCTTGGTATACTTGGGGGATTGGTTCCAGGACCCCAACTCCAAGTATGCCCAAATCTGCGCATATTCATGTCCCATTGTTGACCTTACAGAACCTGTGTATATGAAGTCAGCCCTCTGTATACATGGCTTTTGCATCCCATGAATCTACATATTTTCTATCTGTGTTTAGTTGAAAAAAAAAAATCCGCATGTCAGTGGACCCAAGCAGTTCCAACTCCAGTTGTCAAAGGCTAGCTGCATTTGATTCAGGTGATGCAAGTTCTTACTGATTAGAAAACTTAAAACAAAAATCATCACCCTCTTCTGAAGTTCAATAAAGCAGAATCAGCTATTTTGATTTTTAAATTCTAAGTACTCCTAGTGTGTAGTATACTAGGAAGAGTAAGTACTCCATTGTGTCAATAGCAGGAGCCACACACTAGGAAGGACTCCGCATAACAGGAGGGCCGGGGTGGGGATGGGACGGAGATGCCAGGCAGAAGCAGCCCTGCCTATTCTCCCCACCTTCCCTCTCCCCCCAGGGCCACTGGTAGAAGAAATGCATGCAGCCACCTGGGGTTCCTGTCTTCCCCCCAACTCCAGCTCTGGGCACAGAACACACACTATTCTTACCCACATTCTTGCATGTTTCTCTAAAACTAATGTCTCCTCTCACCTGAATTCCTGGTATGTCTTGGATAAATAATTGTTCATAGATGAGAGATGCTCATTTTCTCCTTCAAACAGCTTGTTGGAAGCTGCGTGCTGAAGAACCTTGGCCACAGATCCCAAGTTTCTCCTTTGGTCAGAATTTATCTGACCTCCAGCCGTCATGTCAATGATATCAAAGCCATCGGGAGCTACGATGGCTGGGTTCATATACCGATAGTATAGGAGGTTTCCAACAATCTGGAGCAACGCAGAAGAAAAAGACCATTTTTAACAGTGAAAACTCAACAGTTTTAAGTTTTTTTTTAAAGTACATATTATTTACATTTTTCAAGAGAAAGTGGATCATTTTCTGATGTGAATCCTAACAAGGAGTTAAGTAAAGGCAGTGAATATAATCACGCATTACTAATACAGTAATTTACAAAATTGTTTTTGGTGAAAAACATGTGTATTGCCCCCAAAATGCTCTAATACAAAGAATTTCAATAATGCCTGAGAACGCCAAATTCACCTCAGCTTAAACCAATAATCTTGAGAGTCATTAGAAATAGAAGACCTGTAGCTCATTATAAATAGCCAGACATGGGGAAAAGTCTTACAAAATGGTATGTTGGTAATTTTGGTTCATACCCCCAAGAGAAGCTATGGTGAGATTACCCTTGAAAATCTACCTTTAATAGCTCATCTTCTGTTGCATCGGGGAATTTCTCATGGATCGAATTCTTCAGTACTTTGGCTATATACCTCAATCCATAACTACATACAAAACAGATGACAAAAGAAAATAATGGAAAAAGGCTAAGTGAGAAAAAAACACACAGCGTTTGTTCCAGTCAACTAAAACTGAGTAGTTTTCCTAAAAATTAAACATCAAATGAGATGGTAATGGAATCACAGAACTTCCACTGATGACAGTAACTGAGCCATGTTTGTGGCTGTGACAGAAGTATTGTTCCCTCTGTAGAGAGCAGTTATGAATTTAAAAGGTAAATGTACGCAACCTTCTCAAATGGTAAAACACAATATGAGGGAAAACTCCTGTCTTCACTACAAGGGCTTATTTTATACAGTATTCCAAGAACTTTCAGCAGAGAATATTAAAGTTGCTACAAATACCACTTACGGCAGTTGATCAAGGGAAGAAATGATAGAATTCAGGACTTTGTCAGTGACCATTCTCAGGTTCTCAGTGGAGGCCTCCAGTTTATTTTTCACTTCTGGGTATGTCAGAGCTTGTTCTGTGGTCACGTCGTAGGGCAGCTTGCTGAAAACACAACAGGGGCTTTAAATTAATTGGAGGCTTAGGTACAAGCATTAGTATTCCCGCCAAGTTGGTTCTACAAGTCAAGCTTTGTATAGTGAATTGGACTTTGCCACTGACTCTAATAACAAAATGTTTGCTAAGGGAAGGGAAGCTTCTCATGCACAGGGGGTACCTTCTGCCACCACTGGAGCAGGAGGGACTCCAGGCCCTCCCTCTAGGCTCTTGTGGCAAAATAACAGGCAGACCCAGGTAATGTGGACACAGCTAACTTACTTTCATTTTTTTAAATTATAAAAAGCAATATGATTGTTACAGAAAAAAATCACATATGAGCAAACAAACAAAACCAATGCAGACACAACCAATTTTCATACCTTAGTGAATAACTTTCCAAGTCTTCCTCTACATATATGTGCACATGGGCCTCACATATTCATGGGTGTAATGCAGTTTGTGCATATGGATATCCCATAGAGATCCTGTGTTTGTGTGTATATACATGACCGATTTTTTAACAGAAAAATGGGTTATCATATACCTAACTGCAACTGAAAAATAGATCGTGAACATTTTTTGTTCCAATAAATACATATCTATACCACTATTCCAAATACTTATTCCATCATGTGCTACACATATATTTATTTAACAAATCCCCTAAAGGCAAATATTTTGACTTTTGCTGACTTTTTACTATTAAAAACAGTACTGTGACATCCACTCACACAATTCTGTGTACGCACTGTATTTCACAAGACATCCTTTACAGGAAATAAAAAGCTAGGATGGCTTGGATCTATAAACAACCATCCAGAGTAAGATCCCTGGATTGTTAATCGTTACACATTAAAGTTAAGTGTTTGGTAACTGTAAAAATGTACATATTATCAGGTGGAGACAGAGTACGAACTATCTCCAGGTCTAGCCTTAGAAATACACAAAGAATAAACAAGGGAGAGAATTACAGAAGTTGCAGCACTGGGGATCAACTGGCTCTGAAATATGAAATGCCATTTAGTATCAAGATGACCAAGAATCTAAGAATGTGATCTGCATGGATATGTTAAAGGGAGGTAAAATATTGGGTTGAAAACTGACTTTGTACAGTAATTTCTTTTTTTGACCAACAGAGTTTAAGAGTATATACAAATGTGGATGTAAAAATAATCATAAAACATGATCAAAAACCAACACCTTCCTGACTTTTTACCTGGCCTCTCCTGTCTGTGTTTCTAGCTGGTTCACCCAAGCCTTGTACACCTCTACAGGGCTCGTGTTGATGATCAGGGACTTGTCATCGATTATGTCTTTCACCACGGGAGCCAGGAGCTGGCGCAGGGTGTTCTGTCCCCGGGCACCTCTGTTGAAGCTGACAACCATCTTGATGACAGTAGGGTTACCGGTAACTATGTCCTGTACCTGGTCTACCTTCGATCTAAAAAAACCCAAAAAACAAAAACCCAATTCAAAACAAAATGGTTTGTTTCTACAGATACAGTTTTAAACAATGTATACTCTTTGGCAAGCAAGGGCTTTGTGGCGTTATCTTTTTCTCTATGAAGATCAAAGTTGGTGTGCTTTAAAAAGAAGCAATCATTTGTAAGGTGTGTTTTTGATTTGAGCAATTTAAGGATCTAAAAATAAGGTCTCAGCCTCAATTTCAATCTAGAAAGCAGGGATGATATGAAAATGGACCAAGACTAACAACACTGGGAGACAGTGGACAAGCGTTACGCCCCCTCTAGTTATCAAGTTTCAAAAATATCTTTCTTGATTGAATGAACGGTCTCCACTTCTTCAAATACCAAAATCATTGCAATGTAGCTTCTAGCCACATCTCGTGGCTGAGCCCTTTTTAAAAATTTTTTTAAAATTTCAGCATATTATCGGGGTACAAATGTTTAGGTTATGTATATTCCCCTTGCCCCACCCGAGTCAGAGCTTCAAGTGTGTCCATCCCCCAGACGGTGCGCACCGCACCCATTAGGTGTGTATATACCTATCCCCTCCTCCCCCTCCCATCTGCCCAACAGCCGATGAATATTATTACTATATACGTATCCATTTAAGTGTTGATCAGTTAATACCAATTTGATGGTGTGAGTACATGTGGTGCTTGTTTTTCCATTCTTGGGATACATAATTTAGTAGAATGGGCTCCAGCTCTATCCAGGATAATACAAGAGGTGCTAGATCACCATTGTTTTTTGTGGCTGAGTAGAACTTCATGGTATACATATACCACATTTTATTAATCCACTCATGTATCGATGGGTACTTGGATTGTTTCCACATCTTTACAATTGTGAATTGTGCTGCTATAAACATTCGAGTGCAGATGTCTTTTTTATAGAATGTCTTTTGTTCTTTTGGGTAGATGCCCAATAATGGGACTGCTGGATCAAATGATAGGTCTACTTGTATCTCTTTGAGGTATCTCCATATTGCTTTCCACAGAGGTTGCACTACTTTGCAGTCCCACCAGCAGTGTGTGAGTGTTCCTAGCCCTTCTTGACTTCTGATTGCCGACTCCTACAACCTCCCCCCTCTCATTCCTGTGCAACCTCTCCCTTTTCCACCTCCTTTCCCTGTAGGGCCTGACAGTGCTGCACACTGGTCCTTATCTTACCTACTCAGTTCCTTTTTATTTTCTTTGCTGGCTCTTTTTTCCACTTTTAAATTTTGTTTTCACTTTTTGACTAATTGTATGCGCTTACAGGGCAGATGGGGTGGATTAATGGTCAAAAACCAGTAACACCAAAGTCCACCTGTAACCCCCAGACCTCACTCATAGGCACAACTTCAGCTACCATCTCCTTGGGACCTATCCTCTGATCTTAATCTCAAATCACATATCTTTCCCGAGGGTCAATCTGGAATTTCCAATTTTTTTTTTTTTTAGACGTTTTCACCCACATGTTCTACACCTGTAGCTCAGTGTGTTAAAAATCCAAATTTTCTTTTTTTTAAACCTTCTGACTCCCCCGTTTCTCTGACCTGTACAGCTTCAATTCATCCTGTTCATCCAGGACTAGCAGATAAATCTTCTAAAAAACCAACATGGTCATGTCAATATCCTGCTCAAAAGCCTTTCACAGCTCCTCTGAAAGTAAATAGAGCCTTAATGGCCTGGCCTTCACTCAGTGTCTCCCATGATCTGGCCCCAGCCTACCTTTCCAGCTTCGTCTCCTGGTAGTTACTAAGTCACATCTTGGCCAGATATATCTACTTTCTTTCTTGCACCTGTGCCCATGCTGTTTCCACCACTTTTGTGCCTTATTTCCCTTTTCTATCTCTTCTTATAAAAATTGTAGCTATTCCTCAAGGTTTTAGGCCAAGTACGTTCTCATTCATAAAATCTATCAGTCAACCTAGCTGGAACCTTTCTTCTCATCCCTCTAACATGATACATTGTATGTGCCCTTCACTTCGTACTTACCACACTCCACTGCGTAGTATTACTATTTCTCACAAACCATTGCTCACACTGGCTTACAGACACCCTGACAGCAAAGGTGCCTGGCTTATACACTTCAGAAGCCCATGGAAACTAGCATAACTTTAGGTTTCAAAAAGTCAGGAGAACAGTTAAGGTCCACCTTGGCTAAGGACATTTCTAATATAGCTACCTACACAATTTTTACATAACTGAGTCAGAAAATAAATTAGCAAAAGTAGCTTAAGTTCCAGTAAGAAGGGAAGACTATTTAGGCAGGGATGGCTCTCTCCACTCCCACCCATTAATGGCTTTATTAGAGAATTTTAAGTTAAATTTTCTGACTTTCAATAAACTTTTGGCCTTCAGTTGTTGCAGACATGCAAAATCAAAAGTTAATTCAACACTTGAAAACTTATCACTTGTGAGAGAAAACTGTACCTGAACATAGCCCTAATGAAACAGACATATCTCAAGAAATTTGATATATTTTAATATGTTTGTATAACTTATAACTTAAAAATGATTTTAGTAAATCAGAGATAGCTAATCACCAAAAGGATCTATACATTGGTACTTTTATATACATATTTATATACATACTTTACTTCTTCCTCCAGAGCAGTTTTAAAAAGCTTGAGAAGTAGATATTCTTCTCGCTGATTAGAAGCATAATTGTATAGTGTGAAAATGACGGTATCCATAAATTTTGTTGACTTGTTCTGTGGCATCTGGAAAATCAGCTTTGCCAAATATAAAGGGTTGGTCTATAAGGAAACAGAGAAGAAAACAAAAGAAATCCCCACAAAACTATAGTTAACGTATTATTAAAGTGGAAAGCAGTATCTGATTCCCTCCTCTTCAATGACTTCATATGTCATTAAAAGCATATAAATGAGTACCTGGCACATAAGACTTTAAAAGGTATCAGCTAATATTACTAATACTATGCCATGGGAAGCTATATTGGAAAGTCATGATAGAATTTAAATGTTGCACACTCTACATTTAATATAATATATAATATGACTACATTATATAGGCTTTTCACTGTTAACCCTTTTGAGCCCCATATCAATATTTATTATAGAGATGCAGAGGATAGGGGTGGTCAATAGAATCTGGGGTCCAATGAGACTGGCAAGAATGGACTAACGGCCCAGCTGCACAGACTAACCTAGGAGGACTGATGGATGAACAGGGGGAAACACGTACCATCTTCTCAGACTAGAGAGAATAAAAGATACATTTACATATGGAGACAGCAACATGGCCACAATGTCCTACAAGGAGAAGGGAGAGTGAGGTAGGAAGGCTGAAGGGAAGAGTGAAAGTCAGGATAGCTGACAAGGGAAGTGCCAGAAGACCATGACCAAAACAACAACGAAGACCTCCTGGAATTTACAAAAAATTTGACATGGAGCCCCCAGGGCTCAGCTGAGGACAGATTCCAGGAGATCTAGCACCAGCCTTCATGGGAGTTTTTCTCCAGTAGCTACGCCAACCAGGTAGAGATTAAAAGAGAAAAAATAGTATTTAGGTTATAGAAGAAAGTATTTACATGAGAAATTTAATGCTCCTCATCTTCATCTTCCTTCTGACGGGAGAAGAAAATGTTTCCACATTTGAAAACCAGTATTCATCCAATATACTCAAGCAGTTTGGTGTTAAAGCTTTTGAGAAAATCCAAATTCTGGTTTACTTTACTACTTGGGTTTACTTTCAAGCTCATAACAACTGGCTGAAATTTTATGCATCAGCAGCTCAGGACAACTTTTTCTTGATAGTTCTGTAGTGATTCTTTTCTAACACAAACTAAACATATGGGAATTATGACAAATGAAACTAACTCCAGAGCTGAAGAAAGAAGGCTACTCATTATTCCTCCTCAGGTGACCTAAAAATTTCAAATTTAGGCTTATACTGAAAAGACAAACCAAAAACAAAACCTATACTGGCTGCCCTGCTGCTTTGGTTAAGAATTCTTGCTAAGGTGTAATCGAAGAAGAATCCGGGCCACTTGCCTTTCCATAATTTCTTCATTGATCTTGGGCTAACGTCTCAAAAGGAGAGAGAAGAGGAGGAGAGGAATACAAGATTTCAAGAGATACTTCACTTAATACAACTGAATGGTCATGCCCTGTGACTATCAGTTTTGGACTGTTTGGGGGATAAGGTTTAGCGGAATTGTTCCACACATGTTCCTGTGCTTTTTCTCTTTTCCACAAATGAGCTCCACTGATACAACAGGGTCTTATAAATAATACAAGTCTTAGGCCAACGACTAGACTATGACTTTTCTTATGACAAATTCTGTCAAATTTTGGAAACTAAATCCTCAAGAATGTTCATATGCTTGGAATTTCATGGATGTAAAAAAATGAGAAATGGGGCCGGGCGTGGTGGCTCACGCCTGTAATCCTAGCACTCTGGGAGGCCGAGGCGGGTGGATTGCTTGAGCTCAGGAGTTCGAGACCAGCCTGAGCAAGAGCGAGACCCCGTCTCTACTAAAAATAGAAAAATTATCTGGCCAACTAAAATATATATATATAAAAAATTAGCCGGGTATGGTGGCGCATGCCTGTAGTTCCAGCTACCTGGGAGGCTGAGGCAGTAGGATCGTTTAAGCCCAGGAGTGTGAGGTTGCTGTGAGCTAGGCTGATGCCACAGCACTCACTCTAGCCCGGGCAACAAAGCGAGACTCTGTCTCAAAAAAAAAAAAAAAAAAAAAATGAGAAATGTCTAAGATTAAATTTTTAACTGGTGATTGACTATTAAATTATGCAGAACAAAAATCTCCCCTGCTTAAAGTGAGCCCTGTTTCTTTCTGAAAAGGTTGCTGGTGTTAAGCAGTAGATTCGATGGACAATTCTAAGTACTATTATACCTTTCTCCTTCCATGCTGCCATGGCGTGGCTATCTGTGGCACCTACATAGTTCGAAGACGATGTTCTCCAAACTATTATTCCAAGTAGACAATTTTCAGCTTTACCAATAGTGACATATTTTCTCTCAATGAGGTTAACCACACCTCTTGTTTATGGTTTATATAATGTGCTCTGTATACATCTAATGCAAGTGACATCCACAGACAAAATTCAGGCATCTCCGGGTCTTGAAAGATCACCACAAACAGCAATCCCACACTGAGGGACACCTGGCTCTCACAAGGAAGAGCTACTGATCCACACCTTTTGCAAGTTTTCCTGCTGAAGGGGAGGCTGGTTTGTATCTATCAGTACCACACAGTTTCCTCTGTGACTAACTGTATGTGTGACAAGGGCGGATGGGCCGCATCAGTGGTCAAACAAAACAGTAACTGGTCCGTAAAGTCCAACCCTAACCAGCTAAACTTATTAGTTCCCACCAGCACTCAGGAAGCAATGGAAAGTTACTATTCATTTAGAGCATAATAACCCATGAAAATAATAAAATAAAAAAGACGTATTTCCTAATGTCAACCCTCTGGCTCTTTCCTCCAAAGAAGTGCAGGCTGGTTCTGGCAAAGATCTGTTTTCACATATACTTATTTTCATTTTTCCATGGATGACGGCATCTGTTTATGTTATTAGATTTATACTGTCTCTGTGCATAACTGTAGTATAATACAGTCACAAAGAGCATGGGGTCTGAAGTTCAACTGCCTGGGTTCTAAAACCCCTGTTTTACCATTTACTGGCTGTGCCTCAGTTTTCTCATCTGTAGTATGGGAATAACAGTACTTATTCTCTCATGGTTCCCAGGGCTATAATAAGAACTAGATGAGATAATGTATGTTAAGCACTTAGAATAGTGCACTTGGTACTTAGTAGGTGCTCAAAGCATGTAAGCTGTTATAGCCAAGGTACTGGGAAAGATACACTGTAAGCCAAAAACATGGAACATAGTATTTATCCCAAACTCATAGTAGAAGATACATTGTTCTCACCTGTAAAAGGTAAAATAGCTGCTGGTAAGTTTCTAGTGTTTTTCTCCTCTCCTTACTTAAACTTTTTATTCCTTGGTTGTCGGTGGTGTTCAATATTTCCATTTCTCCTCCTTTTTTCTTATTCAGCTTTGTTCTGTGTGAAATTACATCCTGTAAAAAAATTTTTATGACATGACTATTTTTAAAATTCTGGTACTCTTTAACTCCTCCCTTCACCCCGAAACACACATAATTGGAATACAGGCACACCTCATTTCATTATGCATTGCTTTACTGCACTTTGCAGACTTTTTTTTTTTTTTTTAAACAAATTGAACGTTTGTGGCAACCCTGTGTCAAGCAAGTCTATTGGCACCATTTTTCCAGCAACTGTGCTTTTTGTCTCTCTGTCCCATTTTGGTAATTCTTGCAATATTTCAAACTTCTAAATTATCATATCTATTATAGTGGTCTGTCATCTTTGATGTTATTACTGTATTTGTTTGGGGGCATCATGAACTACACCCATATAAGATGGTGAACTTAATCTATAAACACTGTGTATGATCTGACTGCTCCACCACCTGGCTGTTCCATCTCTCCTTCGGCTTCCCTATTCCTCGAGACACAACACTATTGAAATTAGGCCAATTAATAACCCTACAATGGCCTCTCCGTGTTCAAGTCAAACGAAGAGTTGCACAACTCTCACTTTCAGTTAAAAGCTAGAAATGATTAAGCTTAGTGAGGAAGGCATGTTGAAAGCCAAGACAGGCCTAAAGGTAAACCTCTTGTGCCATCGAACAGCCAGGTTGTGAATGCAAAGAAAAACTTCTTAAAGCCAATTAAAAGTGCTACCCTAGTGAACTCATGAATGACAAGAAAGTGAAACAAAAAAAAAAAAAAAAAAAGAAAAGAAAGTGAAACAGCCTTATTGCTGATGTGGAGAAAGTTTTTGTGGTCTGGATAGATCAAATCAGCCACAACATTCCCTTAAGCTGAACCCTAATCCAGAGCAAGGTCCTAACTCTCTCCAATCCCATGAAGACTGAGAGAGGTAAGGAAGACGCAGAAGAAAAGTCAGAAGCTAGCAGAGGTTGGCTCAAGAAGTTTAAGAAGCCATCTCCTTAACAAAAAAGTGCAAGGTAAAGCAGAAAGTGCTGATGGAAAAGTGGCAGCAAGTTATCAAAAAGATCTAGCTAAGATCATTGATGAAGGTGGCTACAATAAACAGATTTTCAATACAGATGAAACAGCCTTTATTGAAAGATAAACAGCCATCTAGGACTTTCCTAGCTAGAGAGAAGTCAATGCCTGGGCTTCAGAACTTCAAAAAAGAGGCTCTCTTGTTAGGGGATACTACAGCTGGTGACTAAGTTGAAGCCAGTGCTCACTTATCATTCTGAAAATCCTCGGCCCCTTAAGAATTATGCTAAATCTACTCTGCCTGTGCTCTATAAATGGAACAAGGCCTGGATCTCAGCCCTTCTGTTTACAGAATGGTTTACTGAATATTTTAAGCTCACTATTGACACCTACTGCTCAGAAAAAGACTCCTTTCAGAATATCACTCACTGACAATGCACCTGGTCACCCAAGAGCTCTGATGGAGATGCACAAGGAGATTCATGTCTTTTTCATGCCTGATAACACAACATCCATTCTGAAGCCCATGGATCAAGGAGTAATTTCAACTCTTACTATTTAAGAAATACATTTTATACGGCTATAGCTGCCATAGATAGTGATTCCTCTGACGGATCTGAGCAAAGTCAACCAAAAACCTCCTGGAAAGGATTCACCATTCCAGATGCTCATTTGCGATTCATGGGAGGTGGTCAAAATACCAAAATCAACAGTAGTTTGGAAGAAGTTGATTCAAACTTTCACGGATGACTTTGAGGAGTTCAAGACTCCAGTGGAGGAAATAACCACAGATGAGGTGGAAATAGCAGGAGAGCTTAAAGTGGAGATGTGACTGAACTGCTGCAATGTCACAATAAAACTTGAACAGTAAGTTGCTTCCTATGAATGAGCCAAGAAAGTGGTTTCTTGACATGGAATCTACTCCTGGGGAAGATGCTGTGAACTTTGTTGAAATGACAACAAGGAATTTAGAGTATTACATAAACTTAGTAGAAAAAGCAGTGGGCAGGATTTGAGAGGACCAATTCCAGTTTTGAAAGTTCTGCCGTGGGTAAAATGCTATCAAACAGTATTGCATGCTACAGAGAAATCTTCGGCGAAAGAAAGTCAATTGAGGTCACAAACTTCACTGTTATTTTAAGAAACTGCCACAGCCACCCCAACCTTCAGCAACCAACACCCTGATCAGTCAGCAGCCATCAATATCAAGGCAAGACCCTCCACCAGCAAAAAGATTATGACTTGCTGAAGGCTCAAATGATCATTAACATTTTTTAGCAATAAAGTATTTTTAAATTAAGGTATGTATTTTTAGACATAATGATATTGTACATTTAATAGACTACAGTAAAGTAGAAACATAACTTTTATATGCACTGGGAAATCAAAAAATTTGTATGATTTGCTTTATTGCCGTGGTCTGGAACTGAATCCACAATTATCTCCAAGGTATTCCTTTATTAATTTTCTACTTTTTCTTCATGAAAAAGCAAAGGAAGAGAGAATCTTAAATGAATGAAGGAAATGTAGCTTGCAGGTGAAGTTGGCTTTTGTGATATGTGTTCTCCAAAGCTGTACTCATTTGCTCTAAAGATGTTATGTAGGCACCAAGATAAGTCAATGGGGAAAAAATAGTCTTTTTAACCAATGATGCTGGGACAACTGGATATCCACATTCAAATGAAAGAAGTCAAACTCCTACCTTATACCATAAATAAAAATTAATTCAAAAGAGATCAAAGAACTCAATGTAGGGGCTAAAACTATAAACCTCTTGAAAGAAAACCTAAGCATAAATCTTTACGACCTTGAATTAGGCAATGATTTCTTAGATATGACAACAAAAGCACAAATGACAAAAGAAAAAAATAAGTAAATTAGACTCCATGTAAATTAAAACCTTTTGTGATAAATGACAAAAGAAAAAATAGATAAATTAAACTTCATGAAAATTAAAACCTTTTGTGATTCAAAGGATACTATCAAGAAAATAAAAAGACAACACACAGAATGGGAGAAAATATCCTATATCAGATATAAGGGACTTACATCCAGAATATAGAAAGAATGTTTACAACTCAAAAGTAGAAAGACATATAGCCCAATTAAAAAACGGGCAAAGGATTTGAATAAATATTTTCCCAAAGATGATATATACAAATGACTAGTAAGTACACGGAGAGATGTTCGATATTATTCGTTGTTAAAGGAATGCAAATCGAAACTACAAAATATCACTTCATACTTAGGATAGCTATAACAAAGATAATACCAAACATTGGTGAGGATGTGGAGAAACTGGAAACTTTGTACCTTGCTGGTAGAAATGTAAAATAGAATAGTCACTTAGAAAAACAATCTAGCAGTTCCTCAAAAGTTAAACATACAGTTACTACATGATCCAGCAATTTTACTCTATATAGCCAAGAGAACTAAAAACAAAAGCCCACATAAAAACCTGTACATAACTGTTCATAGGAGCATTAATCTCAATAGCTAACAAGTGGAAATAAACCAAATGTCCATCAATTGAATAAAAATGTGTATTCATACAATGGAATATTATTCATCAATAAAAAGGAATGAAATACTGACACATGCTACAACATGGATGAACCTTAAAAACATTATCCTAGGTTTCAAAAGCCAATCACAATATGCCACATATTATGTGATTCCACATATGAAATGTCCAAAACAGGCAAATCTATAAAGAAAGAAAACAGATTACTAGTGGTTGCTGGGGCTGGGAGTAAGGGGAGAACAGAGTTATTGTTAATGAATATGGGAGATCTTTCTTTTTTGAACTGAAATATAATTCACATCCTATAAAATTCACTCTTTTAAAGTGCATAATTCAGTGGTGTTCATTATATTCATATGATTGTACAACCGTCACCACTATCCAATGCTAGAATATTTTCTTTGGAGTTTCTCTCTGGGGTGATGAAAATTTTCCAGAATTGGAAGTGATGACTGAACCATCTTATGACTATCTTAACCACCAATGAACTATATACTTTAAAAATGTGAATTATTAAACATATCTCAATCTATAAAAGCACCTGCAAAACATACACAATGTAGAAATCAGAGAAGGAAGAGAATGAAATCCTCTAAACATTTAACAAAATTAAGGTTTTTCTTCATGCTGCTTTAAACATTTGCAAGAAATTTTGGAAAACGTGGTTGGAAACATTGTCAAGTGTTCACCTCAGGTGAGCTTACCCTCCCTCAAATGCATCAAATAAATCTATTACCTTGATTTTAAATATAGAGCAGGAAAAAGAATTCTGGTTACATATAATGCCCCTTCCCCCTCCCAACTATTTTCAACGGAGGTCCACCTGGACAAGTGGAGACTCTTTGTTCTGTCCCCCGGCTTCATCTTCAGGTAATGGTTTTTGACATATGCAGGTGAGAGGGGAGGGGAGGGGGAGGAGAGGAGAGGGTGGTGAGTGAGCTCTGGGGCAGAACTCAATTCCTCTGCACTAGCAGCAAAGAGCTGGGAGAATAATGGAGGAAGGGAAACAGCAGAGGTAGACGTGTGTCAGTGGGTGAGCCCTTCTTCCTAGCGCCTGTGGAATTCCGACTTGCTCATGACTGCTCTCGTGTCAAGGGAGGTTTTCTTTGGGAAGTTTATGAGAAGGATCAGAGTCAACCCAGAGGGGGGTTACAAACAGAGGTGGATAATTTTTATTAATCAGAACTTAATTTTCCCTGTTCTTAAGAAATATTGAACATTTGAGGATTACTGGTTTGAAAGAGCAACAATATTTACCTTGTTCATGATCTTCCCACATCTCAAAGTTGCCCTTCTGCCACCACCTTCTCCCTTCCCCTGATAAGGGGGGATCCGCATGTAGGTAACTCACTTTTGTGCAAGGTGTGGACTAGTACAAAGGGCTTGGGCTTCAAAGTCATAAAGATACGGGTATCTGTAATGTGTGATTAGCTTTGTGGACTTGTATAGGTTAACCACTCCAAGTCTCAATTGTCTAATTATAAAATGAGCTTAAATAATAGCAATCTCACTGAGTTGCTGTAAAGATTAAAAATGTAATTACCTAGAACATTTTCCAAAGAAGAAAACAGGGTCACAGAGATTAAGAAACATGCCTAAGGTCACATACTAACATGAGCAGTGAAGTACATAATTAAGTAGTAAAATAAATCTCAATCCTGGGTTTTGGGTAATGCTGGCTTGCAAATCTGAGCTCTTACATGATGCGTAACATTTACAAATAGGAGTTTTAGCACTTAAAGATTACTTTTGGTTCCTACTTAAGTTTTCCTTCCATCTAGTCTGAGTCTATACTTTTTCTGCCTTCCTATGCCTCTAAAAACCCTCTCAGTTGCTTTGTCTTCTTTTTCCAAACCATTCTTTTCACCTAAAACCTGTATTAGCCACTTTACTAACCCACTAATTTTGAGGTTTTTAGGAGGAACGCTGATTTTAAAAGAATTGTAAAAAATTTTAAGTTTACAGTTGCTCTATAAGAACCAAGCCAATTTCCTCTAAAATCCTTTCCTCACTAAACACACACTCATTGTTTAAAAAGAGGGGGAAGGGTAAAGAAGATAAACTTATTTTCCATCACCCAAAGAAAAATCACTTAAGTTTTTTTCTTCTGGCTTTAACTTCTTTCCTAAGACAAATCATACTGCTTTAGGTACTATCTTCTCCTCCATTATATTGCAAACCTTTTCCCCTGCCCTTAAATACTCTTTAAAAAACATTATTGTTTTGGTGTTTAGGTTGTTTCTCACTTTCCCACTACCATAAACAAAGCTTCAACTGCTCTACTCTTACCATCAAACTAAAAATGCTTCTATCAATAAGAATAAAGACTTCATATTTAACAATTAAACTTCTAATAAATGTTGGGTTCATATTTGGCATTTGAAAATGTAAGTTGAAAAATTAACTTTGTTTTATAATGCTATCAATTAGTAATAAACGCCCTTAAAAAAACAAACATTCATAAATATCCGGAAACCTTCCATGATTGTATCTGCATAAAATAATTAAACTAACTGATTTGCAGCTAAGTCTTTATTTTAAAAGCAAGGCATTCCTGTTTATGGGGATAGGGTGAATCAGCAGTTTAAGGCTCTAAAAGGCATTCTCTAAAGGACCTTCTTGAATATATTATACTTTAAAAGTTCTCACCAATTTTCCCAGTGCCTGTGTCAATCTCTGTAATGCTCTATGCGATTGTTCCATGACAAGGCTCATGCCCTGGTAACTTTATATTCTCTAATGCCCTCAAGCATATTTTCATATTTAAATATGTATCTTTATTATCAATTACTTTTAAAATTTCTTTTATATTTTTGTAAAAGCCTTAGCCTTATTATGAAGACACACATGTGAGCACATTTTATTATTAATATTTATAAATTTCATTTCAGAATGGTGAAGAAGCCTTACGAAGTATGTTGTAAAAAGGGGGCATAAAATTTTACAGGTCTGAGAACCACTAACTTGTAATGAAAATGATAAATGAACTTTAGACAACTTATTCTAGATTCCAAATGAGCTTAGCTGGACCAAAGTGTCATAAGCATAAATAGTCACTCACCACATAAGGACATTTTGGTCAAGGTTGGACCCCATATGTGACACGGGTCCTGTAAGATTATAGTATTTTCACTGCACTTTTCCTATGTTCAGATATGTTTAGATACACAAACACCACTGTGCCACCACTGCCTACAGCGTTCGGTACAGTCACATGCTGTACAGGTCTGTAGCCCAGGACCAATAGGCCGTATATGAATGTACAGCCTAGGTATGTACCGGGCCACACCATCTGGGTTTGTGTAAGTGCACTCCACGATGTTTGCACAGTGACGAAATTGCCTAACGATGCATTTCTCAGAACGTATCCCCGTTGTGAAGTGACATGTGACTATACATATGCATCTTGTCTCTTCTGGGAGCTGACAGTCCCATAAACCCCACTGACCTCTAGCGTGATCCTGTTCTTCACCAAGAGCCCAATCTTGATGTCCATCAGGTTCAGGTCTTTCTCTAGCTGTTGATTGGCTCTAATCTTGGTCACCACTTCTTCCCTTAATCGTGCTACCTCCAGTTCCTCCTGGAAATCCAAATCACTTTGGTCTAATAGGTGTACAAACTTGCGGATTACTGATAATGGTGGGTTTTTGGAGCCAACTGCAGAGAAAGGAAGAGGCATACTTTAATTAGGAAACCATGGAATGATTATCAACAGGAAAGAAACCAGGTATGTATGTATGTATGTTTTTTGTTTGTTTGAGACAGAGTCTTGCTCCATTGCCCCTGCTAGAGTGCAGTGGTATCATTATAGCTCACAGCAACCTCAAACTCCTGGGCTCAAGCGATCCTCCTGCCTCAGCCTCCTGAGTAGCTGGGACTACAAGCATGCGCCACAGTGCTCGGCTGGGTTTTTTTCTTTCTTTCTTTTTGGTAGATATCGGGTCTCACTCTTGCTCAGGCTAGTCTTGAATTCCTGAGCTCAAGCAATCTTCCCACCTTGGCCTCTCAGAGGGCTAGGATTACAGGTGTGAGCCACCGTGCCTGGCTCAGGTCTTTAAATAAAGTATTAATAGAAAAATATACCAATGAAAGCGCTTAGTCTTTGGAAGGAATCTTTAAGACCCCCATGTAAAAATCTAGACAATGAAACCAATCATATAAATAAATGCACGAAACGGATATTCGGCCCTACTATCTTCTAGTTATCTACTAGTCATTTATCAGCTCACTCTCACACTGTTCCGGATTCATGCCCTGAGAAGATAGTCCTATCTGTGCCTTATTCATGAGGAACCTGGGAAAGAAAGTTAACGTAAGTTACCTCGGCTCTGAGACCTTGTGGCTGAGCCAGATAAGAGATTAATGTTCTTGCTGCAGGAAGCAGAAAGTGGTTTATCTCAGCCTGAAAGATCTTTGGGAAGGAGCCAGGAGTGAGTAAAAGCTGAATTAGCAAAGGTCAAGCAAGGGAGGATTGTAAAGGCCAAACAGGAACCAAAGGAATGATAAGTGGAATGAATGTTCTACTCGGCAGAAATAAAAAGATTTTAGAAATTGAAACTTGGTCCTTGTCCTTTTAGCACGGGCCAAGGGAGAGTGCTCAGAAGCTGGGGGGCCAGCCCCAGTCACTGGCAGAGGTATTTTCATTTACATTCTCAAAGGGTTTCCCTCAGCACCTGGAACTTCAAGCTTTAATTCCTTGGCACTGTGACTCTTGAAAAAATGTATTTTTTAATGTGCTTAGTGAGATCAGGTCTGTGTAAACTGTAAGAATAAACTGGACCTTTGAGAATGACTGATTAGACCCAGCAATCCAAAGATGACTTGGAAGAGCCCAGGCCAGCTGTGGCAGCCCCAATAGCTGCCCTGCTTTACATCGGGGGCCCTTGCCAGTCGGCCTTGTACTCTCAGCTTGCTTCTGTGGTGTTTTGAAACTTCAAAAATAAGAAGAGCTAAACCAACAACACAAACAATTAACGGCATGAACCCAGCATGAACGCCCTAATCTATAGTTATCTATATTATTATTTTACCACTTCTGGTGGTCTTTAATGGAGAAGTTGCCTTGCATCATGGGACTCTTAATTTCTGGATCACTGAGGATTGTGTATCTTTGCAGTACTAATAGGCCTCTTGAAAACAGCTAAATTAATATTTTAGCTTCACTAATTGTTGTATTTAGTTAACAATTCAGGGTCAAATTTAGGCTCTAACTTAATATTGCCTCTATCAACACTGGGCTTTTTGACATCTTCATCTGAGAATCACTTTGTGGTACAGGTATTGCAATCTCAGGAAATCGGACCACTCTGTAGTCTATACCTATAAGTGGCTACATCATAGTTCCAACAACTTCCAAGCTTGAATGCATTGTGCCATTCCAAAGGGAAAGGGTGAAAATGGATGGTGACAAACTAAGAAAAGTGATTTTTGTTTCAGATTAAAAAACCCCCAAACCTTAGTTTTCTGAAGGTACTGAACTGAGCAAGAAATGAAAATTATACTTCAGTTATCACAAAACCACTCAATTTTTGCCAAAGTCCAGAGAAGCTTACATCTAACTCACTAACAGTTTCTATCTACTTTTTAAGCCATAAAATTGCCTAGATTTTGAAATTGGAATTTGTCTTTATAAACGAAAATGTGAACAAAGGGAAAATATCACCACGACTACCCACAAAACCATGTTACATGAATGCAATGAAAATTAGCCTGTGTTCATTTGGAAAATTTATTCTTACATCATCTTTCATGTACACAGGCAATAGCAAAACTGTGTTAATGTCAGGGCTGAGAAAACAAACCCTCTATATTCCACCTTCTTGTTAAAAATTTAAAAATTTCTAGGCCGGGTGCAGTGGCTCACGCCTGTAATCCTAGCACTCTGGGAGGCCGAGGCGGGTGGATTGCTCAAGGTCAGGAGTTGGAGACCAGCCTGAGCAAGAGCGAGATCCCGTCTCTACTAAAAAATAGAAAGAAGTTATCTGGCCAACTAAAAAAATATATATAGAAAAAATTAGCTGGGCATGGTGGCGCATGTCTGTAGTCCCAGCTACTCGGGAGGCTGAGGCAGTAGGATCGCTTGAGCCCAGAAGTTTGAGATTGCTGTGAGCTGGGCTGACGCCACGGCACTCACTCTGGCCCGGGCAACAGAGCAAGACTCTGTCTCAAAAAAAAAAAAAAAAAAAAAAAAAAAAATATATATATATATATATATATATATATATATATATATATATATATATATATCTCTACCAACTGAGAGACCTCATTAATTCCAAAGTGGAGAACCTGTAACACTGAAAAGATTGACTCTTCCTCAGGTTGCATACAAATTCTGGAATCTAGTGGGATAAGGTATTATTACTAGATGCTGCAGGCCAGAGGCAGAGCGTGGACTCCAAAGCTTTTCTAGCCTCTTCCTTCACAAGTACCAGGGAGTATCTTTCTTGAGCCATATGCTTCATCCCTTAATTGAGATAAACTTTAGATAATAAAAGGTGCTAATCTAGTTACTCGGCACTGTAAGCAATACATTTATCAGCAGGCTCTTCTTGATTTAATCTGGGACATGTGCATGTTGTGATAATTAGAACATAAAAATGTAATACATAAGGAATCATTTTATGGAAAAAGCCAAAATAAGAGGCCAGGAGCAGTGGCTCATGCCTGTAATCCCAGCACTGTGGGAAGCTGAGACAGGATTACTTGAGGCCAGGAGTTTGAGACCAGCCTGGTCAACCCAGTGAGAGCCCGTCTCTATAAAAAATTAAAAAAAAAAAATTAGCTAGGCATATTGGTGTGTGCCTGTAGTCCCAGCTACTTGGGAGGCCAAGGCGGGAGGATTGCTTGAGGCCAGGAGTTTAAGACCAGCCTGGTCAACATAGTGAGACCCTGTCTCCAAAAAATATTAGAAAAAAAATTAGCTGAGTGTTGTGGCTCATGGAGGCTGAGGTGGGAAGATCACTTGAGCCCAGGACTGCAAGGTTACAGTGAGCTATGGTCATGCCATTACGCTTCAACCTGGGCAATAGAGTGAGACCCTGTCTCTTAAAAAAAAACAAAAACAAGCTGCACACACAAACAAACACAGGCAGAGTTGGGACTGTCAGGAGATGGCACAAAATAGAATTGCTATCTGGGTGATTTTTATTTTGCTATTTTCAAACCTTCTACAAACGCAATATGCTAGTATTATAAGAAAAAAATACTTTAACACATTGACAGCCATACTAGAAAAAACATTTTTTCCCTTGGGGCCATGGGGTTTGTTACAAAAATAGAATAAAAACTTCCAAAATAAAATGATCCTTTGTAATTTAATGAAAAATTTGTTATTTTTTATTGTTTTCTGTGCATGAGTTATGTGCAACTTGAAAAATAGTTCTCGAAGCTCCCAAGATGAAGAGACCTGTGAGTTACATGTGCTTCACGAGGCCCTGGGCTCAAAACTAGCGTGAGTTAAATACAACTCACATGGCAGTTAATGTGTTACAAACCACAGCTGCTATGGAAAGTCCAGAATGAATTGACAGGATGATGTTTGTAGTTATTATCATGGGGAGATATGGCTCTGGTTTCTTCCTTTTTATTTGTATTTCCAAAATTTCTTATGTGAACATGTTTTATCCTTAGAATGAGGCAGTAAAGAATGATACCCAGCTAGTAAATTAAACAATTTAAATGTAAGCTTATCTTCTAATTAACTTTTGCATTAGATTCTTGACTCTAGCTCAAATTAAAAAAAAAATTAGCATTTATGCCAACCCCGTTTCTTTTTGAAGCAGAAATTAAATCCACTTGGCTGATCCCTTCCCACTTACACATAGGAAGGCCCAGTTCCTATTACCACGTGTTCTCTGTGCACTTGTTCAGTACCGGGCTGGTGTAGAGCCTGACGTGATCAAAATCTACTGGAAGTAACGTGCATCCTTCTGTTCTTAGAACAGCCTCTGAAATGACTAAGATGGGAAAAAACTCGTCCTTGCCTGGAGGACGAGTTCATGCTTTGTTTCAGAATGCTCCCACTTACCCAATGTTTTGTAGTCATCCCTTGCTTTGTTTGCTCTCAATAGTGACTGTATTTTCACGATTTCATTATTCTGCAAAAGATTGAGACAAGTCATGACTTCCCAGAGTCCCATCTACTCTACTATTTTAGAATTTATAAGATTTCAGAACTGGCACTACTTAGAACTGACAAATTTAGATGTGATATATCCGTTATTTATTTTTCCATTTTCTTTGAAGAATGGGTAGGGTAAGTTAGCAAAAAGTATAAACAAGGCTGTAGGGGAACTGTTTACATAAAGAGGTCTAAAAAGGGAAAATAACTTTAACACAGAATTCAAATAATCTAATCTATGTTCCCATGACTACTTTTAAAAGATTCTGAAAAAAATATCCTTCCTGTTTGGCTCCTATTTAAATAAATCACTTAGCTGTTAGAAAAACTGTACATGCAATGTTGGAAAATATTTCTCTAGAGTCTTCTCTTTGGTGTTACTATATCACATTGTTCCTCTCTCCTGTTTTCTACCCAGTCCTGACTGGTGAAGTCTTATTCTCACCATGAGTTCTGATTTAAAAAAGTAAGCCTTCAAATATTATCACATTAAGTTCTCAGATCTATTCTTTCCTAAGTGTTCATTTCTACCACTTAATAAAAATCATTCAATGCTAACATTAGACAAAGTACTCATTTAGTTCATTCTCAGCTTAGATAAAAACCCGCGTGCATTTCTCTTACATGGTCTTTGAAATACTGTAGTCGTGAAAGGTAGCTCTTTCTTGCTGTCGCCATTCGGAACCAGGACTGAATCTAAAAAGAAGTAGAGAAGTCAAGGCAATCGCCAAACAACTCAATGTCGTTTCATGTAGTTTTCCTAGAAATGACATTTTATTTGCTAAAAAATAAAACTTAGCAGCCCACTAAATAATAAATATCTAAAGCCTACTCTTCATCTCCCACTTCTTTCATTGCTTTCTCGTAAGGCATTCAAAACATTTTACATGTTACCCTTCATCTCGCTGCCTTAACAGGAGAGAGGTGTTTAATGTAGCTTTGTACTGTTTTGCTTTAACCTCAGCAAATAAAAGCCGAGAGGGCAAGGCATTTTGCTGAGAGTTGCAACGAGGGAATCAAACTAAGGCTAGGCTTTTCTCTCTCATCCTTTCAGTACACCCAAATCCTTTAGGTTTTCAAAAGAAACATCGAAAGAGGTCTCATGAGGAACCCACTGCTACCAACAGTTTTCTGTGACAACCGGCACGTGCTCCGTGATGGGCACAGGCCGTAATCTCGTTGAGGAGCTAAGGCACCGTGGATCTAGATCACGTCATTCTCCATCGTCAGTGTAAAAGGTCCTTTAAACTAGTCCCATCGGATTCTACTTTCTCTCCAGCTCCACTGTTTCAACTCTCAACTGGATTTCCAAGTTGTCTACAGGTCACACATACCCTTTTTCCGCAGCTGTCTTCCAGAATCAAAATGAGAGGAAAACTTTAAGCCAAGCACTTGATGTGGCAAGAAAAGATATTTACCTTCACAATAGAATAAACATTATCAATGAACGTCTGCTGTCTGCGCACATACGCCTTCCGCTGTTTATGTCCTTTCCAAAAAGCCTAAGGAAAAGAGTGGGTTGCAGAATTATTTATGAGCAACAGTCTCCCAGTTTGTTTAGAAAGCACAAGAGCACAGCCCTTCTCAGGAGGCACTGGCTTGGGACACCGTCAGGGACCCTCCCCATCCAGTCGCATCTGGACACCCAGCCTGGGGTGGCCACGTAACCGTCACCGAGGCAGAGCACACCAGCTCACAGCTGAGGCCTGTCCCGAGCTTGGGAAAGTAGAGTGAGGGTAATACATTACCAGGGAGGAGCCCAGTTTCCTGCTTGAAAGCTTAACTTTACCAAGGCCCTGGGTGACAACAAGGTAAAATGGAATTTCCCCAAACACACAAACAGTATTAACTGGGTTTAATTTGGGAACAACATAAAATGCTTGAAAATAAAGACTAATAAGTATCTTTACTCCAACCAGTGAGCCACTGTGGCCCAGACTGGAAAGGAAGATGCTCCACTAACCTGTGACCCTGAATCCTTTGGATCCCAGAAAATAGGAGTGCTGCAAGTGACTATTATTTCACATATGCATAAAGTTTAATGACACTTCATCAAAAATTTAATGATGCTTTACATGGTTATCTTAATCAGAATTTTTATAGGAAATCTTTACAACAACTAGATACAAACTAATATCTTTAGAAGGATTAAATTCATAACTTATCAGTTTATTTCAATTCATTTGTGAGCACCTTTTTATTGAAACGTATCTTTGTAACTGACCCCAATTCCCTGATCTTGTTTTTCAAATTAGAAATGAGATAAAAGCTCCTTGTTAAAAAGGGCAAAAAAAAAAAAAAAAAGAAAAAAATCAAATTATTTTTGTAAATTTCTTTTCATGTGTGTGTGTATATATATATTTACCTCATTTTTTAAAAAAAGGTACATGGAATTTTATTATTTCAAGAATAATATACTTCTTTGTAATGATTCAAAACAAAACAGGATGAAATCAAAGTGATAAACTGAATACTTGCTCCAGACTTCCCCTCTTAATTCAAATCCCAAGAAATAACAAATATGTTTTTAAAAACTAAATTTTGAAAGAATTAACTCACAGGAAGCAGCAAAATTTATATTCCACATACCCTTCACCCAGCTTCCCCCAATGGTATCATACAAACATACTTTTAAAGCAATCCAACAGTACTAGAAAACAAGAAGACACGTAGATAAAAATTATGAGGGTTCCTGGAAGACAGAAGGCAAGTGGAACTAGACAGAAAGAGGAAAAGACAGAATAAATTTCTGCAAAAATGTGAGAACATCTTTAGGATGCCTCTAAGCTTGAGGGGACCTTGGGCAGCAGTCAGAATAATTTGGGGAAAATTATCGCCTCATCCATTTGTCAATCAGTGGACAAAAAAGCAGCTATGGAGTGGAGGCTTGAGAAAACTGCAAAAGGGTATAGCTTTTGGGGAGGGAATTCAGCTTTTCACTTAGTATTTCTGGTTTCCAATATATCTAGCCCAGGAAAATACAAGCATCTGTGTAGAAAGACCATATAAGGATTTTTGTTGCAGCAATGCTTGTAGTACCAAAAATGTACCTCCAGCAGAATGTTCACAAATAGGAGGAACAGCAAGACATACTGTGGTCACACTCATACGGAGGGATGCTGCACAGCAGTTACGAAGAATAAGGTAGGGTCACAGGTACTGGCTATGGAAACATTCTGTATCTTGGGGAGTAGGAAAATCTCCAAAATATATTGCTAAGATAAAAAGGAAATTGTAGCTTACTACACATATTATGATACCACGTTAACAAAAAAAAAAAAGAAAGAAAGAAAACCACAAAATACATATCTCTACGCAAACAATCTGTATCTCAATGCCTAGAAAATCTATTAGAATGCATAATGGGCTGGGCGTGGTGGCTCACACCTGTAATCCTAGCACTCTGAGAGGCTGTGGGGGGAGGACTGCTTGAGACCAGGAGTTCAAGACCAGCCTGGGCAATACAGTGAGACCCCTGTCTCTATAAAAAATAAGTTAGTCAGGCATAATGGTGCATGCCTGTACTCCTAAGTACCTGGGAGGTGGAGGTGGGAGGATTGTTTGCGCCCAAAGTTTGAGGCTGCACTGAACTATGACTGCATCACAGCCTGGGTGACAGAGCAAGGCCATCTCTAAAAATAAAATAAAAAAAAAAAACCCCAAAACAAAAAACAAGAACAAAAACAAAAGAATACAAAGTGAACACAGAAAAAGGGAGTATACATACCTGTGTACCTATCCTTACACTTCTACTTAGCACCTCTACAAAGGGAACTATTAACTTTTTATTGTGTACCCTTCGAAATATGCACAACACATGTAAACATACATATTCCATCATTCTGCACAAAATACAAACTTATATAAAGATGTCTGTATATATGTGTTTATGCATCATTTTTGACAAAATGGGGTCCATTATTATGCCAAGGTTTGTGTTCTTCTCTAAATTACATATGGCACTGATATTATTTCACATACTAAAAAAAGCATACCCCCTATTTTTTGATGACCACACAGTATTCTACAGCATGGATTTACCATGAAGTAACAATTCATCTGGTGTTTCACATTAAGTTGTCTTCATTTTTGTAGCAAACATTCTTGTATGCACTATTATGTATTTTGTGTGAATGTTTCCATTAAGATAGAGTATTAGAAAGGGGATTACTGTGTCAATATTGGATATTAAAAATTGATAGGTACTGTCAAAATTCCCCTTCGAAGAGTTATGATAGAGACCACTTCCTCAACAGTCTCAATGAACTGGTAAAAATTCTAAAGGTGGATGACAGAAAACTGCTGCTCTATTTTTATTCATATTTTGATCTCCAATAAAATGTAGAAACCTCACACCTCCCTTCACACACCTTTATCCTCCCCCATTTATAACACATTGTCTGAAATACTTCCTCTACATATCAGAACCACATCCATGCTATAATTTTTGCTTTAAAGGTGTCAAACAACTTTAAAAACTCAGAAGAAGGAAAACGTAGTATTTTTATTCATACTTTCCACCCTTCCAGTTGTTCTTTCTTCCTTGCTGATATTTCAGAATTCCTTCTTTTATCGTTTCCTTTTTGTTTAGAGAACATTCCTCAGACATTCTTTGAGGGCAGGTTTGCTGGTGACAAGTACTCTTCGTTTCCCTGTCACTCCTGAAGTGTAATTTTGCTGGATATAGAATTCTGTCTTGGCCGTTTCTTTTCTTTTCAGCCTTGAAAAATGTTGTACCACATCCTTTGGCCTCTAGAAGTTCTTATGAAAATTCCTCTCTCATTGGAATCATCTTCCTCTTATAGGTAAGTTGTCGTTTTTATCTTAAAGCTTTCAAGATTCCTTGTTTGTCTTTCGTTTTCAGAAGATTGACTATGATGTGTCTTTTTTGTGAATTTTTTTCAGTTTATCCTGTTTGGGGTTTGTGCAACTCCTGGAATCTGTGTATTTGTGTCTGTGTCTACACTTTGGAACTTCTCAGATTTTATTTCTTCAAGTACTTTGTCAGTGTTGCTCCTTCCTCTTCTGCTCTGGGATCCTGATGACACAAATGTCAAACCTTTTGTTATAGTCCCACAGGTGCCCGAGGCTCTGCTCATTATTTTGTCGGTCTGTTTTCTGTTGTTCAGATCTGGGAATTTCTGTTGTTCTGTCCTCTAGTTCACTGATTCATTCTTCTGTTCCTTCCACCCAGCTGTGGAGGCTATCCATTGGGCTTTTCACATCTGTTACTGTATTTTTCAGTTCTAAAATTGGCTTGGTTTTTTATTTTTACATTTTTTATTTCTTTTCTGAGACGTTCTATTTTTCCCTTTTGTTTCAAATGTGTTAGTAATTGCTTATTGTAACATTTTCAGGATGGCTGCTTTAAAAATACTTCATAGGCCAGGGGCGATGGCTCACGCCTGTAATCCTAGCACTTAGGGAGGCCAAGGCAGGCAGATCATTTGAGCTCAGGAGTTCGAGACCAGCCTAAGCAAGAGCGAGATCCCATCTCTACTAAAAATAGAAAGAAATTATCTGGCCAACTAAAAATATATATAGAAAAAATTAGCTGGGCATGGTGGCACATGCCTGTAATCCCAGCTACTCAGGAGGCTGAGGCAGGAGGATCACTTGAGCCCAGGAGTTTGAGGTTGCTGTGAGCTAGGCTGACGCCACGGCACTCTAGCCCAGGCAGAGCGAGACTCTGTCTCAAAAATAAATAAATAAATAAATAAATAAATAAATAAAAATACTTCATAGATAATTCTAACATCTCTGTCATCTCCATGTTGGAATCCAGTAATTGTTTTTTTAAATCGAAGTTGTGATTTTCTTGGTTCTTGGCATGAATGACTGTAATATCCAAACAATCCGTGTGATTGAAACTTGGACAATTTGGATATTATGGCATGCTAGATCTCACTAAATCTTAGTTTTTTTTTTTGGAGACAGAGTCTCGCTTTGTTGCCGGGGCTACAGTGCCGTGGCATCAGCCTAGCTCACAGCAACCTCAAACTACTGGGCTCAAGCGATCCTCCTGCCTCAGCCTCCTGAGTAGCTGGGACTACAGGCATGTGCCACCATGCCCGGCTAATTTTTTCTATATATATTTTTAGTTGGTCAGCTAATTTCTTTCTATTTTTAGTAAAGATGGGGTCTCGCTCTCGCTCAGGCTGGTCTTGAACTCCTGACCTCGAGCGATCCACCCGCCTTGGCCTCCCAGAGTGCTAGGATTACAGGCGTGAGCCACTGCGCCCGGCCGAGAAAGTGTGTTTTTAATCATCTCTTCTTTCTCTCAGCTCTTGTGATCTTTCTCAAGCTCTCCATGTCTGTTTTAATTATTTCCAGAGTCTGTTTTACATTCTGCAGTCATAAATTCATTTACAATTATTTCTCTTTCTCTCCTTAGTTGTCAGCTGTCTTTTCAGTTTATTCTCTTGTTTCTATAGGTCTACATCTTATTAAATTCCTCACAAATATAAAGCAGTTTCAGTATAAAGTTTTCTTCTGTCTTCTGGAAGAGTATGCCTAGATTTTTACTCCATTTACATTTTACAAGTTACATCCCTTTTTCTGCTTTTGATACACAATTTTTTTGTTTGTTTGTTTATGAGCAGATTTTTTCCTACTCACTCAGGCAATTTTATCAGTGTCTTCTAACAGCTCAGAAATATGACTATGTGGATTCTCCTTGACTTCCTTCCATGTTGACCTGGGCACCTTCTGATTAATTACATAAGCAGTTGGGACAGAGGGTTGAATGTTGATTACACACATTGTCTGCATCATTATTCAGACCCTAGGCAGGTGACTGAGGGCGAGAAGGGTGGTGTAGCTGGGTTATGTATGGCTGGCCTTGGCCTAGGAGCTTTGTCTCTTTATTTCTCTATTTGTTAGACTCTACCATATCTGGGACCAACTCAGCCAGTTAGGAATCTTGAGCTGTTCTATGTAGGGGAACATCTCAGACATCAGAACATTCCCCGAATTCAGGGTAAACTAGCCACTTTGTTGAGAAGTGAGACTGGCATGATTTCCTTCAGTTCATGGTCTTTTGGTTTTATGGGTCAGCAGGTTTCTGTTCACTGTGTATTCACTTCTGGTCCACATCTGTGAAGTAGACTTACCTGTAGATCCCATGTCCTCCTTGTTAGAAAACTGTCAGAAAAGTGGGGGGGGAAAAGCATGGTGGGATAATTTCATAGTTTGATGGCTTCTTCTTCAATCCTGCTGCCTTTGCTGAGGTGGAAGAGAAAGGCTCCAAATGATTATTCCCATCCTTTCCCCAACCCTCTCATACCCCAGCCCCAGATTCTAGTATCAGAAGGAGTCTACACTGGTGGGCTTTTCAATGTCTTCCAAATGCAACGCTGCACTGAGCCTCGAGATCAGAGAGTGTGGGGCTTGCTCCAAATTGTATTGCATTGGCTGACACTTTGAATTTGGTGCAAAATTAGAGCTGTAACGTCAGTGCAGATGATTCTATTTTTAGGCTTTGGTCACTTCCTGTGTTCTGCCTACAATTTGTTTACAGGAATAAACTGGAAAACTCATTGGCTCACCTAGAAAAATCCTTTGAGTGTCAGGTTTATAGTAGAAATTTCCTTTAAAAAATTTATCATTTCTGACTTGCTAATATCTTACTCTCTGAACAAATTCAAACATTTGAGCACCTACCACATGTAAGACACAAGATGACAAATGTTTATATAAAACTCATTTTTCTTCCTTGGACATTACAGACAGCTGGGGAAAGCAGATGAGTTCATTAGTGACCACAAAAGAGAAGCTGTTCAACAGACAATCTTTCCATCTGGGAAATGTCATAGTTACTAGTCAAAGTAAAATCCCATCAAGCTCTGCCAGTCAATAAAAGTATCACTTTCGACACATCAGAAAAAGACAAACATGCAGGCTTTTGGAAGCCAGTGTGGTGGTTGGTAGAGGGTCCTAGAGGGATAGTGAGAAGCAATATCTGAATCTGGCAAGTTCTTCCCCTGCCAACCAGAAAGTTCAGCCAAGTCATACAGGCTGAAGAATAACTTAAAATAAAAAGTTTGGGAATGAGTATTGCTCCTGCAGGCCTAAATGAAGAAAGAAAGATTATGGAAGGGAGAAGAAAGATATTCCTGGAGATGCTAAATGTGTTTTATTTCATTAGTTCTTTTGTTCTTTCAGGCTAGAAGAGCACAGAAACTCATATGCCACTCAACATCCACTACCCACTGAAAAACCAAATCACAAAGCCTCTCAGTCAGGAAGGAAGTAACACATGGAGATCCAGCTTCTTAGAGAAATGAGCCTTCGATTCTGAAGTGTCCCTTGGGCTCCAACAAGGTTGGCGGCAGGTGGATCGGTAAAAGCACATAGTGCTCCTGAACACTTTCCAGAAGACCACAGGTTAAAAGTCATTCCTCATCAAGACACTGCCCATCTTAAAGCCTTAGTGAAACAGAGTACAGGGCACTGATTGAGTAAAACTCTGCAGTCAGATTTATGAGAATGCTGGTAGTTGAGTGTCCTATCATCAAATAAAACGTTTTCAGGGGATATGACAGTTTTCTGTAAGCAGTGGTAGGTGATTCACATACCTGTATTTTGACCACATTCTCTTCTTGTCCATACAAAAATGATTTCCTAGCTTCAAACTCTTCCATAAGGACGTGTCCTGAGCTTGTGCCTCGAAAGCAAAGCAGCAGATCTTCTGAAGCAGACCACATCTTCTCACGCATGTAACCTAGCGTGACTTCCTTAATAACATCCTGGCAAGAGATATTTCTTAGGGTTATACTTCACACATCAGGTGAAAGGAGCACATAAAATAGCTTCTGGATAGTTTATCTTTTAGAAAATGATATGGATATCTCTTTTTGGCTTGGTTTAAAAACAGATTTAACCAGAGCCAAGGGATGAAGTGGCTTAGCTTCTTTCTAGCGACATGATTTTGGAATCCTCTGAGCTCGGTGCTGAGCTGGTACACGAACGTGGCTGAACGGTCTCAGGATTTGGAGGCGGAGAGGTATGGATGATGCTGGTAAGGACCAGGCATGAGGCTCGAGCTCCACAGAATGAACAAAGGGATAGGGATGGTTACCGTAAAAACACGCATTACCTCCTCACTCCCTCGGGCTGCCGGGGAAAAGGCAGCAGTGCCTGTGAGGTCCTCAGGCTTCCCTTCCCCACCTTTATTCCTCAGGTCAGAGAAGGCAGACTCCTCAACGAGCTGGGGGAGAACTCACAATGATGCTCTGGGACAAAACAAAATGCTTGGGGCAGAAGGAAAGGCGGTGGGAGAGGAAAGACAAGTGCGATCAAGGGCAGGTGGGAAATTTAGAGGGATAAGAACAAAGGGAGAAGGGGGTTATAAGAAGGTTTTATGTGGGCTATGAACTGAGTTTCCTTTTTTGGTCACTGAGAGATGCTAGCAAAGACTGGACTCACTTCAGCTGATGACTCTTATCCAGTGCGATTGGGATCAATAGTTGGTTAAACAGTAAAAGTGAAATCACATAAAAGATGCATAACCACCTTTAAGAGAGGGCACATATGTGTGCATTCATTGAATAAAATCAGTAACTTCAGGTTGTTTAGAAGAAATATAATTTTTTTTTCTTTTACAGTGTTAGACCTGCCACTGTTTAATTATCTTAACACACTGATACTCAATATAACAAAAAGTTACACCTGGGTCATCTTTGGATGCCACATGAGCAATTTTTGATTCCAAATTTCAACTCTTGATGCTGCTTCTTTAAAGTTTGATACATCTTTTCAATCATGGCGTATGATTTTTTAGTAGGTCCATAATTTCAACTTTTAAAAAATTAGCACTAACAATTCATTGCTATAATGTCATTTCCTTAAAAATTATAAGAACTTTGAATGTCTGAAAGTAGTTATTGAACAATGTTCTTCACTATCTTCTTGTGGTCAAGAATTTTTGGTAGCATTGTCAAACTCAGGCCACATTTTTTCTCTAAGTTTTAGTAAATACTGTATTGGTGATTCTGTCCACAATACTGCAACCATGTGGTATTTTTGATGTTCTTGACTTTTAGTGAGTTTATAAGATCTGTATTTGTGTGTTCTATTTTTTTTCCAAAACAGAACTCAATTATCGTCAGCATTTTCTCTATAAACATACTAAAATGCCTGGATCCACCAGCAATTTTCTTATCTTTTGGGTCCAACTTTTGATCTTAAGTCCAAAGCAGTCTTGGTGAGCATTCCTTCAAGAGTATTTCCCCCTTGGGAAGCATTACTCACTTTGTAAAGAAACGGTGTAGCTGTGTTAGAATAAATCTATTCCTTAAGCCTCCAGCTTGTGTTATTAATTCGAGAGCAATGGGCACTCAGAGACACTTGTGGCCGTGTCAAAAACAATGTGAAAAGCAGAAAAGATACAAAACTAGAAATTGGAGCACTGGGAATAAACCTCTGTTCATTGATGAAATCTGTACAAATCGTAGAATTAGTACAGTTGCTTCACCTACTTTGTGCCTCAGTTTCCCCGTCTACAACAATGTAAGATGAGAACATTTGCTCTACTTCTACTTAGAGACTGATTTAGGGATCAAAAGGATGTGAAAGTGCATTAGAAAGTCAAACTCTGTACAAGCATGGGGTACTGGGCTGTGTTTGATTTCAGAAGACCTTATCTGCAGTGCTACACATACTTCAGGTAGTTAGAAAGATTACTTTTGACCATGACTTATTTCAGAAGTTTCATATTCCTCTGACTTTACTCTGCCATTTCTTCACGGCTCTCCACCAACCTCAGACAAAGCAAGAAGGCCACGCTGGCCTCACTACCTGCTTATGGCTAAGTCTCCTTTTGTTTCAGGAAATCTATACCAAGCATCTAGTTCCTTATTTCTGTGTAAGAACATAAATACTCAGATCTGACAAAGCCATGATCAGAGAGGTCCATATATGGTCAAAATGCTCTTCTCATTTCTCTATGCAGGGAGGGAGAACTAAAAAATGGATGAAATTAAGTGACCTAGAACCAAAACTGAAAGGAGCTCTTTGGCCTTACGTTTTCTTATACCTTTTCTATTAAGTTATCCTTTTGGTTTTTTTTTTTTAAATACGTAGCCCTTGGAGCCTATGCATATAAAAACAGAATATTTGGGAAGGAATTAGCACTAAAATGGACAAGGCACATGGGAGGAAATTAGTAGGTGCCCTAATACTTAAGCCAGCTTTGTATATAATGAGAAAAAGCATTTGAGCAACAGATGCTAATGCAGACTCTTCTAAATGGGTTTCTTCTTCCTATATTTAACATATTACATGTTCTAACAGCCAATAACTATTCTGTATATGTTAACTAACACATTGTTTCTTTGCTCCTAACAAGCAGCTCAGATAGAAACTGTTTATATAATTCAGTTAAAAAGGAATGGGAGCAGGGATCTTTTTTTTCTTTTCTTTTCTTTTTTATTTATGATAGAATCTGGCTCTGTTACCCTGGTTAGAGTGCAGTGGTATCATCATAGCTCACTACAACTTCAAACTCCCGGGCTCAATTGATCCTCTCACCTCAGCCTCCCAAAATGCTGGGATTACAGGCTCCTGCTGCCATGCCAAGCTAATTTTTCTATTTTTTGTAGAGGCAGGGTCTCACTCTTGCTCAGGCTGATTTTGGAACTCCTGAGCTCAAGCAATCCTCCTGCCTTGGCCTCTAGAGTGCTAGGATTACAGGCATGAGCCACCACACCGAGCTGATAAATTGCTTTTGATAAGTAAAATGTGGTAAAAGAAAGCTTTCAAATATGTGTCAAGGATAAGTTAAAAGGATCTTTACTGCTTAAATAAAAATTCTGATTTACTATAGCATGTTTAACTCTTGGTTAGTACAATATATGGACATAGGGCTAATTTTTATGTCAGTTAATCAAAAGTCGAGTATAAAATATACTTAGTTGTGTTACTGGCTCTTACATTTGGACATAGGTTCATCCAGAATTCCAGAAATTATGTTAAGCAATGAAACTATGCTAAGAAGATCATCTTAGAAGAAGCAAACATTTGTTTACCTATCCTGTTCTTTGCCCAACTCTGTCCTTTGTTCCTGAAGCCACCCTGGAGATGGCTGCGGTCAGCTGTGGCAGAGATACCTCCTCCAGTATTTTGCAGGAAAAAAATTTTGGTTTGAAAGGTTAAGTTGCAGGCTGAGGGTGGCGGACGGGGCGGGGGAGGAATAATACATTTTGAATAATGACAACCAAGGACTTGTCACTAATTGAGTTTAACCGTGTGAAGGAAATCCTGAAGCTTGATTTCTTAGGATAATTACCATCCCAAATAAACTGCAAAAGCTTTCTTCTCCCTACTCTATTTGGTTTTGTTATGCCAATATGGGAAAAATTCTAAGAGTTAGAAACAATGCAGCCACATTCCACTGCAGTTCATGAAGACTTTATTCCATATCCAGCCTTCAAACAGATCAATTAGTTCATCGTTTCAATGATTCAAAAACAGAAAACCAATCCACATATCTTTATACAGTACTGTTTTCCATCCAACACCAACCTCCTACCTCTATTTCTTTTTCCGTGAGCCATGATTCCTTACGGAAGTACGATTCAGGCAGGACCCAGGAACTCTCTTTCGAATCAACGTTGTAATAGTAATCATATTTCTCCTGCAGGGTGAGTTTGAGCCACGAACCTTCACTAGACACTGAAGAAAAAAGTTTGTTAAATTCTACAGAGAAACAGTGAATCCTTAAACAGTAGCATAGTTTCTTCAATATGTAAAATAATTCATAAATATGTTTTTTACCAAACATTCAGATGCCCTAAGTTAAAGCCATTAGAAATGATCTGATAACATGGAACAAATTCAATGTATTCTACGGCAGATCTCTGCTAAGCCAAAGAAAAGGAAGAAAGACAAATGTCTAATGCTAGTTCTGAATCTCAAATCTTTCATGAGGATGGTAAGAGTAAAAAAACAGCCAAAGAGAAGGAAAAGGAACAAGGAATACATGTAGACATCTGCCATTGAACACATGGTCTCCTTTGTCTACATGTAGTGCTGCCTACATGTGTTGTCTACATGTGGTGTACATCCACATAAACAAAGGAGACCAATAAGCAAAATCCCATTTGCTTACAAAATCTTCCAGCAATTTCTCCAATAGGGAGTGACCCACAAGGACTGTGGCTCATATTTAAGAAGGGCCAATGATCTGCATTACACCAAAGAAGAAGTGACTCACCTTTGGAGACGACTTTATCCAAAGTACAAAATGTCATATGCACAACACAAAGGTCAACTAAACTAGGGAAAAAGAAAATTCCTGGTCCCTCTGACTCATCTTACTCTATGCAACCACACAAACTAGGAAAAGCAAATATTGACAGGATTTATGTATGTGTGTCAGGGGCAGTGTCAGAAAAACCTGTGTCTGGCATGGCTTAAATTGGCCACGAAGTACATCTCCTTCTCACGAATGCATGAACTACACTTCATGTTTAGAAATCTTTGTATTTTGTTGAATGGTCACGATTCCTGTCCCAGACCAGACAGCTAAAAACAAAAAAGTTTTTAAAGTTCTAATGTAGCCTAAGCCAAGTCAGCTGCTACCAAGTAAGCATTAGACTTACTGCCTTTATACGTAAATCAAAGATCAAGTAAATGTCTTCATAGAATATTGAAATGAATTCAAATAACTAAACAGAGGTAACATTAAGGCCCTTAAATACGTATTGATTCCTTTTGGTTTTAAATGTTCTATTTGTGAATGTCCAGGCCGAGAGACTTATCTCTTTTCAAATGGGCAGACAAGGTGTTCATCTGTTTAGAAACACTGGTATGCTAGAACATGCAATGTAAATAGAACATCAACTTAGGCTGTTCACAAGTAATTATTATATTTTCAGTCACCAATAGCTGTCAGATTCATAAATGCTTTCAGAAGAATAATCATCCTTCTCAAGGCAACTCTCTCAACGGGAAGGAACGAAGGCAAGCAAAACTGGTGAAAATGTTCCCTCCGTCACTTGACCTGAAGAGTAAAAAGGCTGGTTAAAAGCCAAGCACGCTGGCATCAGGAGGCTCTACTTGGGTTGCAATGTGACTGGGTAATAGGGAAGGACAATTTCTATCACTTTGATATCTAGCTTGAATTTATAGTGAGATCAGAGGCTGAGCAGAGCTGCTTTCCAGCACAGAATCCAAATATTTTTTCCAAGAAATGTAGTTGGTGTGTTAATTTTAGGAAAAAGACTAATCACAGGCCTTTAAGGAAAACACAGAAGAGGAAGATTCCAGTTACTTAAGAGGTAGTGAACATTCTAAAAGGAGGCATACTTTCTAGATGCCTTCTAGACAAAATTATACCTACATATAGGGCTAAACTGAGTTAAAAGGCTGAGTAATTCACCTAGCAGTGGACACTTCAGTTTGGGAAAGAACAGATATCCTAGAAACAGAGGTGAGGGAGAGAAGAATAAATCATCCTGTGCACTCCCCAAAACAATGTTCATAGCTCTATCTGCGGGTAAAAGTCATTAATTGCCCAGAAAGCTTCTCTTCTTTCTAGAACAGGAGTCAGCAAACTTCTTTTTTAAAGGGCCAGAGAGTAAATATTTTCACCTTTGTGGGCTACAGGTCTCTGAAGTAACTACTCATCTCTACTACTGTGGAATAAAAGCAGCCAGAGACCATACATAAATGAATGAGTGTGGCTGGATTTCAGCAAAACTTTACTTAGAAAAACAGGTGGCAGGCCAGGTGCGGTGGCTCACGCCTGTAATCCCAGTGCTTTGGGAGGCTGAGGTGGAAGTATTACTTGAGGCCAGGAGTTGGAGACCAGCCTGGGCAACATAGCAAGACCCTGTCTCTACAGAAACATAAGAAAATTTAGCTGGGCAAGGTGGGCACACACTTCTAGTCCCAGCTACTTGGGAGGCTGAGGCAGGGGGATTGCTTGAGCCCAGGAATTTGAGGTTACAGGGATCTGTGATTGAGCCACTGTACACCAGTCCGGGTGACAGAGCGAGATCCTGTCTGTAATTAAAAAAAGAAAAGAAAAGAAAAGAAAAAAACAACAGGTGGCAGCACAAGGAATTTACTAAAAACTATTAGAATAAATGAGATCAGCAAGGTTACAGGATACAAAATCAATATACAAAAATTAATTGTACAAAAGGATATGTCCATCCAAAAACTTGGACAGGTTTATAGCAGTATCATTCAGAGTAGCCAAAAGTAGGGGACGAAGGAGAATACAAATTCCATCAATTGATGAGTAGATAAACAAAATGTGGCATAGCCGCACACAATAAAATATAATCAGTCACAAAAAGGAATGAAGAAAAAGGAATGACACATGCTACATGGATGAACTCTGAAAACATCCTAAGCAAAAGTCAACAGACGCAAAAGGCTACATGTTGTATGATTTCATTTAGATGAAATGTAACAGAATAGGCAAAACCATACAGACAGAAAGTAGAGTAGTGGTTGCCTGGGGCTGAAGGGTAGGTGGCAGGGAATGACTGCTAACAGGAACAGGGGTTTGTTTTGGTGTGATGGAAATGCTCTGGAAGTAACCGGAGGTATCAGATGTACAACTATGAGAATATACTAACAGTCTCTGAACAGCATACCTTAAAAGGGTGAATTTCATGGCATGTGAATTATATTTCAATAAAAAATCAATTAATATACACCATCCAGTAGCAATAAACAATCCCAAAATGTAATTAAGAAAAAATATTTACAATAGCACAAAAATGATAAAATACTCAGGAATAAATTAAAAGAAATGCAAACGTTTTACACTGGAAACTATAAAGCAGTGTTGAAAGAATTTTACAAAGACTTAATGAAAAGGAAAGGCACCCCATGTATATGAATCAGAAGATAATATTATTAAAATGGCAATACTCCTCAAATTGATCTAGGTTCGACACAATTCCTAACAAAATCCTAGCTGCTTTCTTTTTTCCTCTAGAAGATTGAATCTAAAGTATCTCCTAGGTTTCTGAACTGGATTCCTGGGGCTATTTTGACTCCAGTTACCAAAACATGGCACATGGGAAGAAGATTAGGCCAATTTAGGAGACAGAAGATAAATTAAGTTTGGACCAGGATGGATTTGCAACTGTGATGGCTCATCTAGGAACTCAACCCTGGCATTAACATAGTTGTGCAATTCTTTCCAAATGAAGGGTGAGGCAGAGATACTACACTAATTCCCGATGAAGAGATCAGAATGGAACAGAGAAGGGCTCAAGGGTGACCAGATGCCAAGTGAGAGAGTGGTCATTTCATTAACAGAACATTTGCTGAGTTGGATAGTATAATCTCCAAGCTGCAAATATGTTAGACTTAAAAGTCAGTACACAGGGTACCACAAGACAAACTGCCAGTTGAACTAAAGTTTTTTGGAAGATCCACCTCTAAGGCTATATACTATCACAGTAGTTTCTTTAAGATGAATATAGTATTATATAGATGACTTACAATGCAATGCAAATAAACACCAGTCTAGAAGTTGAGAGATACCTTGATCCTTGATACTAGGACATAATAGGTGCTTAATAAAAATCTATGAAAGGAATGATGGGTTAAAATTAACTGTCTATCATTTTCTCCCTCTGGGGAAATCTCAATGTCAGTTTCCAGATCTGAAGACTGAGTATTAAGCTGCATGATTTCAAAGATACTTTCCAGAGCTGACATTTCATGATCTGCCATTGGACTGAGTGGGCACAACTATTTGCCAGCTGATCCCTTGCAGACCAGTTCACTGTACTTTATTTCACATATTCAAAATCCCTCTTTACAGTTCACATATTCAAAATCCCTAAAGTACAGTTCACTGTACTTTATTTCACATATTCAAAATCCCTCTTTACTCCTACTTAATACTGTGCAATCATATATCATTCACCTCACAAAGGATTAAGTGAGAGAAATATTACTGTAAAAATTTGCTTATATCACTAGAAGAATGGATCAACAAACATAACACATATAAGGCAAAGCCTCCTCAAATATCATATTACCTCAATTCTATGATGCCACCCATGTATTGCCACTGAATCCATCACTAATTCAAGAAAGAAAAGATCTAAAAAAATTTCCTTGCCATAGATAAAAAAAAATTCAGAAATGTTCACTTGAAAGCAATAGTTGCCTTAAAATTAAGAAACTATATTACCACAGAAACCATCATATTTAAAATATTCAGTTTGCGCTAAGTAACAGAAAAACTTACCTCTTCCAGTTTTGAGCTCTTTTGCCTTCTCAAGGGCTTCATAGTACCTGTCAGCACATTCAGGGATTATGTCATTTGCATTATAAGCAGAAGACTTCAATATAGACAAAATATCGCTTGATTTTTTCCCCTCCAAACACTGATTAACATCAACGATCAGCGTAACACCTGGGTAATAAGAAAAAAATGTTTCTTGTTAATAGTTATCTTTTATTTCAAAGGCATTTAGATATATAAGTCAAACGTTTAAGAACACATTAGTATTAAACCTTTTTATGTACCACATATGCCTGAGCCAATAACCAATTCATCTATCAGTTTAGATAGATTTGCCCTTAACAAATGTTCTAGAAGGGCACAGCTGGAGTGCCCATGTGTAATAGAGTCCAAAAACTTGACTCTGAAACCAAGTTAGACCTAACAAGCATTTTATCCCATTGCAAGTATCTGCCTATCCCCATGAACAAAACCATATTAAACTCTTGGTTGCCTAAAGAAAGTTAACTTAGTGAATTCTTCATTATCCCTTTAGTGCCAGCTAAGAATGTTGTGGCCCAACCAACAGAACTACTGTTTTCACAACCCATAAATATAGTGAGTTAGAAACGGAGGGAAAAAAACAAACAAACAAACAAAAACCAATCAAAGGAAGAAGCCAGGTTAAAATAATTCCTTGATGAAAGAGATCTTAATGAAAAGAGGGGAGAGATGGATATTTTTTCTTATACACACAAACTCTACAAGTGCTAAATGACATTGCTGTGCTCAAACTATGTTCACGTGCGCACAAGCTCTATGGGGGGCTGAAGAGGCAAGAAAAACAGCTCGACTTCCACAACCTGGAGCCAAAGCTGTGCAAACCTGGAGGGCCACATCAAGACTAAAGGAGAACTTCTCTAGCACACTCCCATGGTGGCTGAACAAAAGGTACAGCAGTACGTTCTTGTGCTTATAGAGAGGAGGAAAATGGGTGAACCATGCTCCTTTCCTCTTCTCCAGGATGGAGAAAGATGGAGTACTAGCATTTGAGAAGTCCGTGGTCTGAGAGAAGCAGAAGGAACAAGTAAACGACGAAGAATTCTCATGTGAATTACATGTGATAGCTTCATCTAACTAATGCAATAAAATATTTTCCTCAAAAGATGACTCTAGAAAAGGCACGCATTTCTTCCATAAATTAATATAATTGAGTATTGATGTGCAAGGAGGTGGTCCACAGGCCAATTCCCAGATAACTGAGGCTAATTCCTTATGTAGCAGTTCTCTCTTAATAGAACCATTTTCAATAAAACTCTAAAACATGCCTTAACAGTTGTTATCTTGCTCTTCATTTTACCCACAGTCTCTGGTACACAGTAGGTACTTAATGGCTACTAAGAGCTGCCAGAAGAGTCCTTCTTGTCATTAAAATTGTACTGTCCTATAATATAGTGAGTGGTACTTTTGAGGACTACAGAGGTGTTCGGGCTTATTTTCTCCACCCTAAGTGGCCTCTGACTCCTATGCTTTTTAGCTTTTCCCTCTTCCTTTGCTGTCAACTATCACTTCTTAGTGACATCTGTGTGCCTGCCTATGGCAGCCAAACACTGTCCACTTTGTGATTTGTAGCTTCTGATGTCCTCTGAGTCAGGAAGAGAGACAACCAAAGATATCATAATAGAGTCATGCCTAAGAATCAGCAGGCTCAAATTGTATGTCTGAGGGGTCCCCAGTAAGTAAAGTAGACCAGCTCCAATGTACAGGCTATGGGACATTTACTTGGATTGTTTTTCTTAATCTGTGGGTTGTAGTTAAGTTCCAGATAGTTGAAGATGTTAAATAAATGATCTCCAGAAAGTCAGGTATGTTTCTGCTAAGGAACAAATTAAAAAACCTCCCATAAATCTCCCAAGAGATCCAAAAAACATTTGCTTTTTATCTTAAGTCATAGACCAGCAGGCTGTCTTAAGGCATGCATCTGTAGTGCAGGCAATACAACCTCCAATAGGGCAAAAATTGGTTTTTGTGGGGTGCGAATGAAAACAATCTTTTTATGTATAAGGCAAAGAACTACATATGGTACATAAACAGGTACACACTATATCTGTGGCATTAAAATTTCATGGTAAGGAGTGATTAGGCAAAAAAAAAGTCTAAAACGATTCCTTAGGGTGCAATAATGAAAAACAGGTTGTGAAACATTGCTCTAAGGAGTCAAAAATAGAGGCAAACCTACTTCAAGCAAACAAGATAGTCCAGTGAAAGTGAACCCTAGGCCAAAATGAAGGAGACTTCAGTTACTCTGCCCTTTTAAATCTTGCTTGTGGTAAAATATATGGGCCAACACATTTACTCTTATCAAATAATCTGGGAGTATGTTTGATGCTTATAGCATGTGACCAGAATCTGCTTCAAGTCTTCATGCAAAGGATAAGGAAAGCTTTTAAAATAAGATTAAATTCCTGTCAAAAACCCAGATAATTCCTGATATCAGAATATAGATGGATTTAACTTTAGAAAATTTTTGTTGTTGGTATGTATCAGTGAAGAAAGTATATCAACTCTTCTGAGGGACAGGACAGAGGGAGAAGATGGGATTTTAGATGGGCAAATATAGAGTACAAAATCACACATTTGAGAAAACCTCTCACTTTTGTAGTCAGTAGAGCCATGAGTCTTCAATGCGAAAAACACAATCAACATTTGCAGGCCAAATGTAAGAACAGTGAATACAATAACTTCTAAACCGGTTTGATCTTTAACAGAAAAATCATAACCATTTTAGGCTATTTGGATGTCTATATTACAATCTAATTTCTTAAAAGTGTCTCTTTAGACTATGGTTGCCCTCAGTTTTATATTTAAATCTCTTACCTACACACTTCAACTTTATTACTTTTTTGCTTAAGGAGTAGAATGCTAGAAAGGAAAGACTTCAAAGTTCCTAAGGGTATAGAAGTTCAGGTTTGAGAAATAGACATATTTTTCCGAGCTAAGGAAATAAAAACCAAATGTTTCTCACAGATGTTTCCAAAGTTAAAAGCACATCTGTGGAATAATACTAAGGCATCTTAAGAGCACTCTAATCTGATACAATAGAATAAATTCTAATTACGCCATGAGTTGGCAGGTTAATGAACTATACTTTTAGGAATCTTAATCTATGTAGAGTATTCACAATATGGAGAGTATTAGTATACCAATTTAGAAGCTATTTCAGATTGTCGTGTGCATTTTCATACTATTCCTCCTTAAAAATAGAGGGTTAAGATAAAATAAAAATTTTCATCATTTCAACCAATGTGGGGATTCTGCTAGTTGCTGATTATGCCTATTCTAATTATGCACTATGGAACTGGGGAAGTAACCACAGGGTGGGTTTGGGGACCCACTGTGAGACGGACCCAAGCTAAAACTGCGTTGATCACCTGAGCTCCACAAGCCCCTATTTTGAGTAGTGGACCACAGTCTAATAGTTAGGGTCTCAGTTCAGAGCCAGTGCCCAGGAACCCCTGAAAAGTCTGATTATGTCCTTTTCGCCAAGCACAGTCACCCTGGTAAAAGGCCACAGGTTCCTTTGGAAGAGTTCGGAAGATTAACAGTATAAATTTCTGGTGGTGTGGCAGAGTCCTTCCTCAAGGGGACTGGCCTCCCCTTCATTCGAGGGGTTCTGAGTTTATAAACTGGCTTCAGTCTGGGAATTGACTGAGGGACTGTGACTCTTTGCTTTGATGATTCAAGTAAGAATTCTGTTCACTTGTCCTAGGACTCTTCTACTTGTATAGATTTAGTAGGAATTGAGTAGATTACCAGTCTATTTCACTTCCAGGAGTGCCATGATCAATTAGCCAACTCCATAGGTCTCTATGAGTCAGGCTATGCCAATTACCGCTCCTTACAGTAACCACACTCACTCACCTTAGTGACTAAATGCTGACACCTGGCCCCTGTCATCCTGCCTTACAAACTCGGGACTTGCCATCTTCTTTAGTGAGCCAATTCCTTAAAATATCTACACACTCTCTCCCTCTATATGTAAATGTATGTACATCTGTGTATCTACCTACCTATGGATTGACAGATCTGTCCCATTGATTCTGTTTCTCTGGCAAACCCTGGCCAATAACAATGAGTGGCATGGAGAAGAGAATGGACATTTATTAAGGAGAAATGGGCTAGTTTTCCAAGGAACAAGAGAAAAAATAATTTGATCCAATCATAAAATTTGAGAGCCTGGAAAGCATTTTTGGCTTTCAGGATTTTGTTCGGCAACACTGTCAAATTTTGTTGGAGATAGCATCTAATCACTGAAAATAGAGCAATCAACTGATTTTTACCAAGAACTAAAACTTGGTAAGAGAGTCCAAATCTTTCCAGAAGTTAAAAATTAAATGACTTCAGCCACATACCCCAATACAAGCAAAGCAAGTTTCATGAACAAAAGGCGCCACATGCTTACCTTGCATCACTCTGTCCTTGTCCTCGTTGGCCTCATTGATGGCTTGCTGTATCTCATCCAGCCAAAGAACTTCAGAAACACTCTTAGGATCCTGTCAACAACGTCATAGGACAAAAGAACAGTGAATGATGAGAAAACAGGATTAATAACTGCTTTTCAGGAGCCATTTCAGTGTAATTTCCACAAATTCCTAATAATCAACTACCAAGCATTGCCTTATACTGTACAAGAAACAGACTCCAAATCTGACCACTCTTCCCTTCTTCCCAGCCCACTGTCATCTCCCAACGGACAGCTGCTCGGTCTCCTATTTGCTTTTGCTGCTTCCAAGTTTGTCCTCTACTGAGAACCAGATGATCTCCTCAAATTGAACATCTCACTACACCATTCTTCTGCTTAGACTCCCCCAAAAGCTTCCACTGCACAAACTCCTTTCTCCTGGACTGTGGAGCTCTCATGATGTGTCCCTGCCTACTACACCTCTGGCTTCACCTCACACCCTCCACTTCCCCATTCCCTGCCAGAACTTCACAGCCGCCTCCTCCAGACCATAACACTCTACCCTACCTGCATGGCTACTAGCCTTTTCTTATCATTCAGGCCTCAACTCAAATGCTACCTCCTCCAAAAAGTCTTTCCTGGCTACCCTAGTCAAATACTCTCTTCCCCAGTCACTCAATAACCTTGGTTCCCAAACTATGTTCCAAGGGGTGCCCCACAGTACCATCGGATATTTTAAACTTGGATTTATCAGATACAGAGACAAAAATAAACACATGGTGGTTGCCCTCAAGGAGCTAACAACCTAGTTAAGAGACAGACAGATGTGTCAAGGAAATTATAATACAATGTGATCAGGGCAATATTAGCTGTAGAAACATGATCCAGAAATAGGCAAGAAAGGATTAACCTTTGGCAAGGTGTTGAGTTGCAGGCAGAGAAAAGACCAAGTAGTTAAGCACAGCTTCAGAAAGGAAGTGAGAGCAGCAATGAAAACATATTGCATTATCTTTACTGTTTTACCTGTGAGTTGATTCTGATGATACTGCTATAAATGCAGTGCTGGCATACATTAAATGGGCCTTCTGGGTAGCAACTGTGTTTTATAAATACTTGTCCAATATTGCAACTGTTAACAGTAGAAATATTTTCGGGGAAGATGTGACCTTCCATTTAAAAAATGGGAACATTCTACCTATAAGTAGGAATGAATGAGCGCTGTGTTGTAAATCCTACATCAAGACTGCGGGGAGCCACTGCAGCACACTGAGCTCCACAGAGACAGCGCCAGGGCAAGTGAGAGCCGACGGGCACTGGGAGACTCTGTGCCTCGCTGAGGAAAAATAACGAAACATGGGCAAAGGAGGTCCGGAGAAGCCGAGAGGCAAAATGTCATCATACGCATTCTTTGTGCAAATTTGCCGGGAGGGGCACAAGCAGCACCCAGATGCTTCAGTCAGCTGCTCAGAGTTTTCTAAGAAGTGCTCAGACAGGTGGAAGACCATGTCTGCCAAGGAGAAAGGAAAGTCTGAAGATAAGGCAAAGGCGGACAAGGCTGTTATGAAAGAGAAGTGAAAACCTATATCCCTCCTAAAGCGGAAACAAAAAAGAAGTTCAAGCATCCCAATGCACTCCAGAGGCCTCCTTTGGCCCTTTTCTTGTTCTGTTCTGAGTATCACCTAAAAATCAAAGAACATCGTGGCCTATCCATTGGTGATGTTGCGGAGAAACTGGGAGAGATGTGGAATGACACTGCTGCAGGTGACAAGCAGCCTTCTGAAAAGGCGGCTGCAAAGCTGAAGGAAAAGTATGAAAAGGATGCTGCTATATACCAAGCTACAGGAAAGCCCGATGCAGCAAAAAAGGCAGTCGTCAAGGCTGAAAAAAGCAAGAAAAAGCAAGAGAAGAAAGAGGGGAAGATGAAGAGGGGGGAGAGGAGGAAGAAGATGGAGAAGAGGAAGATGATGATGATGAGTAAGTTGGTTCTAGCAGTTTTTTTTTCTTGTCTGTAAAGCATTTAACCCCCCTGTACACAACTCACTCCTGAAAAAAAATTGAAATGTAAGACTGTGTAAGATTTGTTTTTAAACTGTACATTGTCTTTTCGTGTAGAGTTAACACATTACCCAATCCCTGTCCTCGTGGTATTTCCAATAGGTACTAACCTTGCCCGCTACAGTATGAGGGTTGTAAATTGACATGGAATTTTAAAGCAGGTTCTTTTTGGTGCACAGCACAAGTTAGTTATATATGGGGATGGTAGTTTTTTCATCTTCAGTTATATCTGATGCAACTTATATGAAATAATTGTTACTCTGTTAACTAAATACCACTCTGTACTTGCAAAAAAAAAAAAGTTGCAGCTGTTTTGTTGACATTCTGAATGCTTCTAAGTAAATGCAATTTTTTTTATCAGAAAAAATAAAAAAGACTGTGGTGAATGAAACACTGGAGCCTGGAGAAGCAACTCCATCATTTAGGACTCAGGATGGATGGGGGCAGGAAGGAAAAATAACAGTCCCCAGCTCCTCTGGCGGGCTTCTAACCCTACTTCCCTCAGAGGCTAACCTGAGACAATGCGCGTGGAAAGGGCTCTGAAAATGAGACAAAGTATCTGTTACTTCATCCTGCAACGTCTGGGCCAAAGGCATCCTCTGGGGAAGGCTTGAACTTGCTTCCACCATCATCTCTAGCTACATGGCAGGCCACGTGGGAACCATCAGCTGTCAGTAAGGTTTTCCATTTCTTTCAAGAATGGATGGGGCAGGTTCAAACAGGAAGCAAGAAGGAAAGGGGAAGACCAGAAGAAGAAGAGAGAGATAGGGAAGCAGGAACCCTTTTCTCCCTATTTCCAAGCCCTAAGAGAACTCAGTACACTCAGTTATAGGCTAAAAACCAAGCTCCATAAACGTTCATTTATATCTGTCTGTTTTTTTGAAGGGTATTTGTGCTTCCCTTCATGACCAATCACTGTAGAAGATGCACCACACAGACTTTTACTGAGGAGGCGGTTACAATCCCACTTCAAAGCTTACAGTATTTGTCTTATAAGCCAAACTAAAGAGAGACTTTGCAAATCAATGAATTTAAGTCAGGGCGTTTAAACCATGACACACTGAAGAAAAGACTGCTAAAGTTAAAGATAAAACCGAGAATCAAAATCAAATCCTACCCAAATAAAGTCTCCTATTTCAACTGTTCACCAGAAGATTGGGAATAATACTCTATTTACGGGATGGCCACATCTCTACCACAGCTAAGCAGCCAGGTTCAGCGTAAGAACTACAAATGAATGAAATGACTAGGAACTAGGCTATGTGCGAATCAAGTGATAAATTCCTGCATTTTGATGACTCATAGAAAGTTTTAATTAAACGAAAAATACCTTCAATATTCTGTGGGGTTTTGTTATTATTTATACAATATAATAGCATTCTATCTTCATTTGCGTAACCATGTAGTATGTAGTTGAAGTAGTAAACACTGACCTTTGATTGTGAAACTCTTGGTCTGATGATATTTAATCAAGGATGTGAAAAGTTCTGGCAGATTAATTCCTTCCTAGTTTATCCCTCAGCCTGTGAGTGTTGTGAAATTCACTGCGTTTCATAGGCAGCAAGACGTTGGGTTGTTCTAGTTTAATCTTAGGTTTTGTTAATTACAGAAAAAATCTGTTACAATGAAGTTTTTTTTTTTACTATATATTAAATCATATACTCCAGAATATAGTTCATAAAAGCTTATATGTTGCACTATGTGAATGTACTTAACACTACTGAACACTTAATAATGGTTAAGATGGGAAATTTTATGTTATGTATATTTTATCACAATTTTAAAAAATCTTATTCAGACCTACTCACCACACTCATGGAATAAAGGGAGACCTTTACATTTCAATATTACACTATGATTTCAGTTTAATCAAACAGCGTTCTTTGGGAGATTTTGCCAGGTATCTGACTCTATAGTTACTGAATGGCTCAAAACACATTAAGCTATGGCAAAAAAAAAAAAAAAAAGAAAAAGAAAAAAGAAATCCCAACCCTCTCAAATCAGCCCCCAAAACCAAGTTCTGGTCAGGCACTCACTGATGACAAAATCAGACCCATGTGAGTAATCAAGCACTCAAACAATTTTAACTTATTAAAAAATGTTTGCTTTCCTTAATTTATAATTATGTAATATGTTTAAGAATTAAGATTTGAAATAGCTGGGAGGATAAAGGAAAGGATAATTTCTAACAGTTCAATTATTAAGTAGAAATTACACTTTAGAACTGTATTTTAAAAATGAGTTAAAAATGAGATATGGGACAGATTCAAAGCCATTAATTACTGCTACTCGGCATCTATTTTTGGCTTAGCTCTGTAAAAGGCAGTATACTTTCTGCCATTCTGCAAAGGCACATAAATTTACAGGGTGAGAATCACGGCATCTGTGCAAAACAGATTGCTAGGGGTGGGTAAGAGTTAAATAACTTTCTCAGAGGTAACGTAACATGCTCAGAGGCTTGGCCTGAGTCATGCACACTGAAACATCGAGCGGGTCACATCCTTTCCCTGCAGAGGACTGGGGCATGTTTCCTGCCTGCACAGCACAGGAGGGCATACTTCTACCAACAGGGCAAGGCTCTCATTTGCTGCTAACACATGGAATTGGGGTGAATCTGTGCTCCATGATTTTACACATTTGATAACATTTGGGAAACAGGATTCGGGTCATCAAAATGAAAGACCTCATCTTTGCAGCTGCTGGACTACTGCTTCTGGAGCCCTCTTCTTGTCAAAGCGGTGAGTTCTTTTTTGGGGGGGTAGGATGGGGACGCTGGTTTGTGTTACAAATTAAGACTCAACTGAACCTAATTTTCTTTACATCTCACACAAACTGCAAACCCCAAAGGCAGAGTTTAATTTTAGTTATTAAAAGGTAGAACCACAGAAGTGAGTATCTATAGTTTGTTTACTCTATTCAAATCTTGTCAAAGACTGTGTTCTCTACTGACGTTTAAAAATTGGTGGCCTATTCAAGATTTTAGACATCTACAATTAAATCAAGAAGCAATTTTCTTTGTGAGAC